>NC_063191.1:14109566-14114566 GCF_017589495.1 Alosa alosa
TACACACTCACATAGACACACACACACGGTTCTTCAGAATGGTTTCATTAGCGTGTGTGTGTATGTGTGTGAGTGTGGAGTCTTGTTTCCCCCAAGTCCTTTCGTTCCACGTGGGTCCGGGCCAAAATAACGAAGGCCCCTGCTCACATCACACCCCTAGATTAAAAACACCACCCTCCGTCTGTCAAACAGCATTGGAGTTAGACGAGATGTAGACACACAAGCACATACACATATGTGTGTGGACATATGCAGACACACACACACACACATAGAAGAGAAATAATCACACATGTTGACACAGATATCTCAAAAGAAACTGAAATATACTTCATACATATACTATACATTTTAGAAATTTAAACTGTGTGCTTTTGTGATTGTGTGTGTGTGTGTGTGTGTGAACGCGATCAAATGACTTGTCAACGACATTTATGTGTCTCATAGAGTTTTCCCCATCTCTCTCTCTCTCTCTCTCTCTCACACACACACACACACACACAAGCACGCACGCATACACACACACACACACACACACACACACACACACACATGCGCACACACACACACAACCCTTACAATAAACATAATAACAATATAAAATGATGACACATGTAAAATAACACCAATTAATTTTCTTTGAAGTCTTGTGTAGTCAGATAATTTCCATCCATTTGACTTAATAGCTTCTAGTGTTTCACAATCTGAAGACACACAGTTTCCAGTCATGGTCCATGGTTCTGCCTTTAAGAGAAGCTCTCACCCTTCTCTTGTTCTGCTTGTCTGTCTGTCTATATCCTTCTCTTTCTCTGCCTCTCACATACTTTTGTATTCTGTTTGTCCATCTCTCTCTCTCTCTCTCTCTTCCTTTCAGTCTCTCACATTTTTTCTTATTCTGTTTGTCTGTCTCTCTCCCTCTTTCTATGTCATTCTCTCACTTTTCCTTATTCTGTTGTTTTGTTTATGTATTAAAGACAGCAGTATTAAGAGGAAGTTTCCATGGGTGGTAGATGTTAACTGGAGACTTGTTGACTTGCAGACAAAATTATGTCATTGTGCGCTGTATTGGTTACTAATCTGGAGATCTGTCCCTCGGGTGTCCTGATGAATAAATACTGGAGTCCTGGTCAGCCCAGCCCCCCCCTCTCTTGTGCTGGGAGGCCTCTGGACGTCTGGCGCTGAAGATGTTGTGGGGAAAATGTGTTGTGTGTTTTTTACCATACTGATTTGTCAAGTCAGATTCAAGTCAAGTCAGATTTATTTTTAAAGCGCATTTAACATGCACATAGTGCAATCCAAGCGCTCCACAAACAATACACATAACAACAAGACAAAAGATGCCGGATGGAGCGGCGTAGTCACCAGCGTACCCATGACATCAAGACAAGACAAAGACATTTAAAAATAACAAATACAAAAATGCGGACCGAGAATGGTAATAATAAGCGTACCTGTGACACCAAGACATACAAGACAGACAACAAAACAAATAAACAAAAAAAAAGGAAATATATTTTAAAAGGGGAAAAAGTGATGTTAAAATTAGTCCAATCTCCAAACCAGCCGAAAATGTCCAAGGGCAATGATGATCCGCGAAAACTGCGCACAGAGCTGTGTCTTCACAACCGATGCAATGCCAACAAAGTTCTTCAGCAACTGACCAATCCGGTGAACTCACTGGCAGTTCGGAGACAACGCCAACGTCAGAAGCTAGGCCTGCTAGACTGCAGTCTGGAGATGATGGAAGCACAGTCCAAAGTACTGGCGATCGTGCAGATCCGCAACTTCGGTGGACCCAACAGCGACCGTCTTCCGCTCTCGTGAGAATGCAGCTCCTCACCGTTGCGCCAGTCTGCAGTTGGCAAGGCAGCCCGCAGGTCAGCAACAGCTCGGCGGCCACTGTAGATCTCTTGCAGAGTAAAGCCTATGTCCGGCTGTCCCGAGAGATCCCCTCGACCAGACAGTGAAGTGCACTGTTCACGGATGGATGGAAGGATGTCAGAGGCCCAGTTAGTCTGCAGTTGGCATGGCAGCTTGCAGGTCAGCAACAGCTTCGGCAGCCACGGCAGATCTTTTCGCCAAAGTAGCCTCGGTCCAGCTGTTCGAGAGATCCCTCGACCAGACAGTGAAGTGCTGCACGCTCCGCGGATAGATGGAGGATGTCTAGGGCAAAAGCTAGCCATAGCAAGCTCCCAATGGACAAATGTCAGCGACATCAGCTGACTTAGGAGTAAAAGGACTAAGAATAACACGAAAACTATCAAAATAAGCGTAAATAAATAGGGAAAACATTTAACTAGACAAACCAATACAAAAAATAAACATGACATTACATAAAATTATGAACATTACATAAAAACAAACAAAAACATGATGCCAGATGGAGCGGCGTGTCTCGCCAGCGTCCCCGTAACCTAGTCTATCTGTTTCTGTCTTTATACATTACTGATTTGTGTTCCTTTCCTCGTCTCTCACGTTCCCTCTGTCCTTTTCTGACTGTTGCTTTTTGAAAACTCTCACTAGAAGTGGAAAATTAGGCGGGAAAAGTGTTTTCTTTTGATTCCTTTTGACATTTTCTGAAATGTCGAGGATCCAGCACCACCTCTTTTGATCCTCTGAGAACATTTTTTCAGTTTTACTTTCCTCTATCCCTCCTTCTTGCTGCCCATCCATTTCTCTATATCTGTTCCTTTATTGCTCTGTCTATCCTCTCTTTCTCACTGTCTCTTTTATGCCTGTTTCTCTCTCCCCATACCTCCCATTCATTTTTATTAACGACTTTGGAGAGCTTATTTCCTATTGGTGAAATAGACAAATCTTTATATTTCAATTGTTTTCAAATGGCATTGTAAATAAAAGGTTTTCATAAGTCAAAAATCTCTCTCTCTCTCTCTCTCTCTCCTCTCTCTCTCTCACTCTCCCTCTCTGTCTCTCTCTGTCTAGCAGTAAAACACAGCGGTGTGTATTCCCTGGGTGGCAGTAAATGTCGTGCGTGATGACTGATGGCGGGCCAGTGTGTTTGATGGCCTGCTGACGGCTGGTGTGTTCTCCTGATCACAGCAGCCTCATTCAATTTCTATAACCCTCTCCACACCTTCACCTATCAGCGGAAACTAGCTGCTGCACCTCTCTCTCTCGCTCGCTCCCTCCTCCTCTCTCTCTTCCTTTCTCTTTGTCTTTCCTTCTCTCTGAAAAATCATCATCACAACATGTTGAATTTCCCCTTGGGGGATCAATAAAGTATCTATCTATCTGTCTACATTAGAAGTCACATTTATTTTGCCTTCTGCCTTTTTGCTGTTATTTTCATTTTCTATTGTTTTACCAGTCACTCACTCTATCACATTATTTTTTCTTCCCACATACCATCATGTTGTCTCTCTATATATCTGTCTTTAAACATTCCGTATCTCGTCTCTCAATGCAATGCAATGCAGTGTAATTCAGGTGCGCTTTATTATTTTCTCTCTCTCTCTCTCTCTCTCTCTCTCTCTCTCTCTCTCTCTCACACTCTCTCTCTCTCCATTCATTCCTCATACTCACTCTGCTGGGGGCTGTCAGTGTGATGTATCCCCCCTCTCTCTCACCTCCAGAGGGAGACGGCACGCCACAGATGTCTGCACCCACTCAGAGTGCCCTGGAGCCCAAAACACAAACACACACACACACACACACACACGCACATGCACGGATACTTAGGCCAGTGGAGGTACGCACGCACACACACACATGCACAAACACACACACACATGCACACACACACACACACACCCAGGCGCATGCATACTTTGGCCAGTGGAGGTATGATTTACACCCCATACCTCCTCACAAAATACAAAAGAAGAAGCTACTTCATGAACACAGCATTTTGTTCATGGCTACTTAAACAACGTGCTTTATCCCAAACACATGTGAACATAATGTTTTGATGTGAAATATACTGTTCTGTGCTGATTTATATGCATGGATAATATACATAACCTTTAACACGTGGTGGAGTGGATGCCAATAGATGGTGTATGCATTCTCTGAGATGTTTTGGCTTTAGCTATAGGTTGTGAACTTTGTGTTGCTATTTTACAGTTATTGGGAAGTCATCTTAGCTCTGTCATAGTGGTAAGGAAGGTATGTTAAAGTTGTGGGGAAGTGGAGGGTGATGGGGTGTATAGTGGTGTACTGGTATAGTAGTATAGTGGTATAGTTAAAGGAAAATTCCGGTATTTAGCACTTTGAGTCCCTTTTCTGGTTTGTTTTGGATGAACTAGAGTGGTGGACACCGAAATTTTGACGATTGGTCCTGTCTCGACTTTTCTGACTCGTTTTGAATCGATTTTGACTACTCAGAGAGGCTGGCAACAGGCATACTGTAGGCTACTCAAACATGTCCTAAAACAACCCTTAACGTTAGTTTTCAAAACTGTGCAACTCACCGAGTGGTTAGTGGTGTTCGTTGATTATTAAAAGCAAATATATCGGCGCAATGTATGATATCCAGCCGTCTTATTTGCTATTGTGGAACTATTTATTTAGACAGCTCACAACTGCTCAATATTTGAACCTGAAGCATAGATGGTGGCGCAGTAATATCAACGTGCAATGAGTCTTCCAACAGAAATCAATGGGATTTTACAAAATGCCAAATAAAACACGACAGAAACTGTATTTCGCAACGCTACTTGTTTTGGAACATCAACGAACACCACTAACCACTCGGTGAGTTGCATAGTAGTATAGATATAGTACTCGGTATAGTAGTGGTATAGAGGTATGGTGGTGTAGTGGTATAGTAGTGGTAGAGGTATGGTGGTGTAGTGGTATAGTAGTGGTAGAGGTATGGTGGTGTAGTGGTATAGTAGTGGTATGGTGGTGTAGTGGTATAGTAGTGGTATGGTGGTGTAGTGGTAGAGGTATGGTGGTGTAGTGGTATAGTAGTGGTATAGAGGTATGGTGGTGTAGTGGTATAGTAGTATAGTGGTGTAGTTATAGTAGTATAGTCGTGT
>NC_063191.1:14119566-14139566 GCF_017589495.1 Alosa alosa
AAGTACTTTACAAAGTAACGCGTTACAGTAACATACTGTAACTACTTTTTCAAGTAAAAAGTAGTGTAACGCACTACTACTGACAATTTGGTAACGTAACGTAGTTCCTTTTTCAAAATTGGCGCAACGTTACTTTTCCCAGGGACAGATTTGACAGCGCCGCTGCTTTCTCAGCTGCAATAGGCATGAGCTCCACACAGCAGCCTATGTGACAAAGGTTGGTAGCATGAAGTACAATCATAGCTCCACACGGTACGTGACAGAGGCTGGTGGCAATGAAAAGCAATCATAGCAAGCGAGATGCAGCCAACGCTAACTTCTGAGGGATCGAGGTATTCACATTACTTCGAACTCGTTGAAACTAAGGGGAGGAATGTGAGTGTTAGTTGTAGCCTACACTCTGCCCTGATTTTGTCCACTGCCGTTAATTCAACTGCCAGCCAATTGATACGATTTGCTACCCTGGAAATTGATATTGTCTCTGCGAGACACTCTGGCAATGAGCAATGATGCACGTTACTTTTACCCCTGGCATCCCGCGGAACTAATCAAATCAGCGTATATAAAGGCGAGCTAATCTGATGATGACAGCGCTGCAACGTTGGAGGTCAGTAAACATTGATCGTAGTGTTATCCAATTGCGTCGAAGTCCGGAATCATTCAGAGTAAACATTGGTCTAGTGTTATCCAATTGCGTGCAGTGAGATTTTCAAATGTATGCTTGGTGCCGTCCCTCGAGTTGGGCCATAGACCACTGAAGTTAGCCTACAAAAAAGCTGCCATCTTTGACATCCGGTATCTGGCGATTTTTCCTATGGGGAAACAACATGGGGATTTTGAATTATCGCACCTTTTAAACTCTCGTGGGGATGAAAAAGTCTGAAATGTAGACGTTTTCTTGAACACACTTTTGTCCTCTGCCTTCGAGTGGATACTGTGATCTCTGGTACGTGAAGGCGGTACACTTAGATTTTTGCTACCCCAGAGCTAACTTGCAATGCAACTTGCCATAGGTAGTTAGCTTCAATTAACAACCGGATCTCCTTAAATGGGCAAAGATGGCTGTTTTGGTTCTTTTTTGTAGGCGAACTACAGAGGTCTATTACATTGTTCGTAGCCAGACCCTTAATCTTTCTAGATTACCATGGTCTGGATTTTCCAGGCTAACAATTTGCACTAGCTTTGGTGCGTGACGCGGATCGGGAGTGAGGTTTAAGGGGGTGAATGTAACGGATGCCAGCTAGCTTAGCTGTGCGTGTGGAATGTTGGCAAACCTCACTCCCCGATGCCTCAAGAGTGCTGCTGGCATGCGAGCTATTAGCCTGGGCTTTTAGCTCAATTGTCAGCGCGCTCGACTCCCGATCCGAGGTGCTGCTGTTCGCGGGTTCGAGTCCGGGCGTGTGCAGGGCTGAATCGTGTAGGTTCAACACAACGTAGGTAACATTAGCACACAGGTAACATTAGCATAAATCCTTCTTTATCGTAACGTGCTGATTCCCAAGTGCAACACCCAACCGGGTCCATATAGACACTAATTACATTAACAATAGCGGCAGGTTCAAACATACCTGGCTCCACCGGGAACAAACGAGCGTGCAGAGGGCCTTTCGTGCAAGTAGCCTATTGGAACGCGTGGAACTGGTTATGTGCTTGCCCTGCAAAAGGTTGCCCCATGTATCACCTAAAGTAACACGATGAAAAATAAATGTAATTCATAATTTGCCCAGACTTGTTGTGATCATATTGAGATTCAGGAAGAGGATCCAGTGAGAGATGAGTAACTTGTAGGTTGCTCACACACACAATACACTCCCTCATACCAATCTCAAGTTTCTTTAGAACTTTAATGATCAGTTTCTTGAGAACTTTAATCCAATCGGAACACATGGGACCGGTTATGTTGTTGCCCTGTAACATTGCTCAATCTGGGCATGCATTGACGATTGTCTCCACTTTGTACCGCTTGACAAATTCAATTGTGACTTTTTGAGTGCATCTCTGATACAGTATTTAGGCTATGAGATGTAACAGGCAGGTTAGCATATTGATCTGTTGACTGTTTGCAGGTTATGGCATGTCTCGTAGGCAGATTGCTCTCAAACATTGTCCACTTAATCAACAGAGTCAGTAGGTTTACTGATGAAGGAATAGATTAAATAGATTGATATGTAAGGTTTGCAGTGATATTGTGCTCCTTTTAAAGAGTATATTCAGTACTTTGTTTTGATACATGGTGTGGCTATGTATTTTGTAGTTTATTTTGATACACTTAGAATTAGGGTATTTTGTATTTTGATGTATTTTTGCCCATCCCTGCCAACAGCTAGAGCAGCCAGGCAGTTACAGTGCTACACTCTGGGGGCATATTTAAAATCATGCTCCCCATAGTATAGCACAGGGGTCTTCAACCTTTTTCAGCCCAAGCACCCCTTGGCTGAGAGAGACACTGAGCACGGACGCTAACTAAATGGTGCATGTTCCCACAGTAATCATGATTGCATGAAGACTCATACAGTGTAGGCCTAGCCTATATGATATTTTATAAACAAATTCAAATCATCTTTTCTACGTTATGTTTATGTAGCCTATAGGACGTTTTGAATTTTTCTGAAGAGAGAAAAAAAATGCTTCAGATGAAATAATTTGGCGGACCCCCTGCAGTACCTCACCCACTGGCATAGCACTGTAGCTGCCTGGCAAGTCAAGCTGTTGGCTGCAGCAACTCTAGAGCTAGGTAGCACTGATTGTTTTTTTTCTCACGCCAACAGCACTCAGTGACTTTGCAGGGGAAAATATTTAGTTTTCCGCTGTAATTCACTTATACAAACAAATAGACATTTATTTACTATTTGACAAAGTCAGCAATAGCTACATCATTATTCTGCTCCGCAAGAGAGACTGTAAGAGATCATGCATCCCACTGTATGTGGACGTGCTTCACCCCATCATCTTAAAAGCATTTCAATGAGGGCACCTGATTCACATATTGCATTAAAACCCAGCATGTGGAAGTATGTTGTAGATAATAGCACATTTAATTGACATCAGAGAGATTTAATGGAGAGTGCTTCAGCTGTCTTAGATGTTAGGCCATTAAATTGCAGCTTTCGGCAGATGACGTTTCCTCCTCTGGTTTTAAGAGAAGCCCATTATGTGGATCATTTGACAGGCTTTATGGCTTTGGCGAGCTGCGCTACCAATGAAGGACTGTTTATGACAGGGCTCTGTTTTTGTTTTGTCTGTGATGAGAACAAAGGCTATGAAATAATCAGACAGACACTGTGTGTGTGCATGTAATATATGTATGTGTGTGTGTGTGTGTTTGTTTGAGTGTGTATTTGTGTATGTGTGTGTGTGTCTGTATTCATGTGTGCAAGCTGGTATTTGCACATATGGGTTGAGTAAGTGTGTGTGTGTGTGTGTGTGCATGCATGTGTGCATGCTGGTATTTGCATATAAAGGTATGACATAACCACACAGACATTTTGCATGCATATCTGTGTGTGTGAGAAAGTGCATGCGCTAAATGGTAAATGGACTGCATTTATATAGCACTTTTCCAGTCCTCCGAACACACACACACACACTCATACACTGATGGCAGATGCTGCCATGCTAGACCATACCTGTCAACACTCCTGTTTTCCCGGGTTCTCCCATATTTCAAGGTCATCTCCCGGCACCCTCCCGTTTTGTTATTTCTCCCGGAAAACTCCCGTAATTTGCATGGCCATCAAACTTCATTTTAAAATCATTGATCTATTCATTTTTTCTATTAGCCTGACATCTCCCAGGTTGCCAGATTGTGTATGAAATACACCCTACACATACACGATCACTTAGTTTCAATTTCAACCTTTTTGTCATAGGCTAAAACCTGGCAACCCAAATAAGGAAGCGGGTGCCGACTACGCAGCCTGAGTCTCATCGTAAGCAAGCGGGCTAGTTGAATGGCCTACTCCAGAACTAGCTGTTGTGAAATTGTTGGAAATGTAATTGATTAACACATCACATAAACTGTTATTGAGTGTTGTTGATACACTGAACTTGTGTCCTTGGAACCAAATCCGACAGCAAGCAGCTTTGGAGTTTTGGAAGTAGGCTGCAGGCAGCTGGTGAATACATAACTGGCATGCGTAAGGTAATGGTAAGGTAAAAGCAACGACCGAAATGCAGTGTTGAAACACATGTATGAAACGTATTACATATGCAAACAGATCCGGTATAAACCCTTAAACCCCTGCTTCCCCCAGTGCTGTGTGTACCGGTATGTTTATGTGCATGGTGGTGATTTGTGTGTGTGTGTGTGTGTGTCTACAGTACGCATCCAGCATCGAGACTGTGTGTTTAAGTGTGTGTGTGAATGTGGGATGTTGTTATTCATGAAGGAATTTACTCTATAGAGTAACAACAACATCTTAATAATTCTCTCCTCTGCTGTGCACAATATGATGAAAGTCAACCATGTCTAGCGATGGCAAGATCCTGTTATGCCCTCTATCTCCTTTTCTCTTTCTCTCTCTCTCTCTCTCTCTCTCTCTCTCTCTCTTTCTGTCTGAATCTACTTACTGTATGTGGGTGGCAGATGCCAATCAAATGCATTTGTACGGTCTAATCGGGCAGAGATCTCTGAATGATGAAAGCTTAGGAGCTAACGTGCATGTTAGGAGCACAGCACATGGTCATCAGTGCATTGCAGAGCTTCATGCTGGGAGAGTAAAAAACTGCTCCTACTCATTGAATGGAAAGTGGTTCCGTGACCGCGTTAGCTCAGCTCAGTTTTTGTTGTACAACAAAGCGTGAAATTTTCTCAGAAATCAGCAAAATTGGGTGGTAAATGAAAAACATGAACAATGGACTGCAAGGGACAGACCCACAAGAAGACATTCTGTGTGTGTGTGTGTGTGTGTGTGTGTGTGTGTGTGTGTGTGTGTGCATGTGTGCATGTGTGCATGTGTGTGTGTGTTTCGTTGAATGTTGTTGAATTTATAAGCACACTCATGTTTGAGTGTGTGTGTGTGTGTGTGAGAGAGAGAGAGTGAGAGAGAGAGAGACTAAGAGAGGGAATGTTTTTCTCAGTACTCAGGACTTTTCCAGACTTGAAACGTTTTGTTTCACCACCATGGAGAAGCCCTATCCAAACATCAACACACACACAGATCACAATAAAGACTCACATTTCGCCTTCAAACGTGGAAACCCCATCAACATGGAGCACCACTGATGACAACAGAGAAAGAAAGAGAGAGAGAGTGAGAAAGAGAAAGGGATAGAGAAAGGATAGGGGACAGAGAGAAAGACAACTGAAAAATCCATGGAAAGCGCAAAGGACATGAAACAAAGTGTTCGATTGAAACAGGGCAACATTTTGACACTGAGAGAATGATAGAGACTGGGAGGGAGGGGTTGGGCAAGAGGAAGTCATTGAGATACCGAGAGAGAGGGGGAGGGAGGGAACGAGGGAACAAGGGAAAGAGAAGGGGGGAGAAGAAGAGGAGAGACTGGGATGAAACCGATGACCAGAAAGAGGGCGTATCTTTGGCATCCTCATCGCCTTGCCACGTCGCCAAGAGACCAACAGGAAGTGATGCGCAGTAGGCGGGACGTTTCCCATCAGCCCCGGCTCATCCGTGATGAGAAAAGGAAGGTGACGCCAGGCATCCTCGTTTTATTACCCACAGACCTCTGCGCCTCCTCGCGCCTCCCTTGTGTGTCCTCGCGCCTCCCCTGGGCCTTCACGCGCCTCCTGGGGCCTCTTTGGCCGGCTCGCAGGCCAAAATAGCGTGCGGTGTCATCCAGTGGGCGCCTCCTGTGGCTGCCGCGGCTCTTGAGCTCGCCGAACGGAAACAGCGAGACTTTTCACAACTTTCCACCAAAAAAAAACACATTTCATAGTGATTCATGCAGGGTTTGTGTCTGTGTGATCGTTCACTTTCCTCAGTCACACGGATTGAGAGTGATCGCTCCGTTTACACGGTCTAGTGCAGTGTGTGTGTCCTGTCACAGGTGGCGTGTGTGTGTCTGTGCACGTATAGGTGTGTGCGTTGGTACAGTTCCGCGCACCCCTTGGTTATACGCAGCGGTAAATGTTTATGGGGTACCATGAGAAAGGAATGAGGGAAGAGAGTGCGTCAGAGCCTGCTGCACAGCACAGATACCTGTCGTCTCATATGTCCCGCTCAGGAGCAGCACAGGGAGGCGGATCAGCGCTGACAGCTTTACTGTGGCAGCCGGGAGGGGATCCCTTTTTCCCCTTGTGCTTTACATCCAACTTTCCCCTGTGTGAATCCAGATTACCGTCACATTCACTTACACACACACACACACACACACACACACACACACACACACACACACACAGGAGTACGCAGACATGCACACAATGAATTGTTGGGCCGAATTTTAAATAGAATAATTAATTTAATTATTTCAACTATAGATGAATCATATCCATTTGATATTATGTTATTTTTATTTTGTATTATTGAAAGAATCATAATATACAGTGAGTAGACATCATTTCACCAAGAAACAATTAAAAATAAAATATATATTGCATACAAATTAATATAGACATAATATATATTTTGTCTTGTTTATTGCACATTATATCCCCCTGGCCTGACACAGTTAAGCCCATCATTTTTAGAATAGTACTGTAATCACTATATGATGATAACAAAATGAATACTATCTCTAAAAGAGAAGACAGATCCTTTCTTGTTGTCTTATTGTTTTGACAAACCACTAATTTTAGCAAGAGCAGTAATCTAACTGTTATGGCTGGCCTAGTTAACATCAACTACTTCCCATATAAACACCGCACTCCCAGAGTTGCCAGATGTGTGAGAAACAAGCCAGTCAATCTGTCAAAACAAGCTATATCAATGAGGCCAGATGACCCTGCTTTTTAGGGTTTTCATGGGAAGAAGCCAACCGGTCAATGCCAAAACAGTATCAACTCCAACACTCCAAAGCTCCAGTACTGTGACTCCAGGTGGAATTTGGGTGCAAGCCCAGCAACATTAATCAGACCAACAACCCCCCCACACACACACACACACACTTTGACCTCCGATCAACACCCCCCCCCCCCCACACACACACACACACACACTTTGACCTCCGATCAACAACCCCCCCCTTATTCAGAATAAGTGTTAAACAACCTAAAAAATACTGTTTAATAATAGTAATAATGCACATGTGCATTGATCTTCATCCCTAGCATCCTCTGATGATGACGCCACTATAACAATGATGATAATGACGCCCTCTTGAGTGTGACTCCGTATAGACGTCTCACCCCCACCGAATAAGGGAGTGGGCAGAGAGGTTCTTGGGTTTCTAGGCTTTTCTTCAGGTCGGATGTGCGGTTTACGGTATAGCAGCCCAGCCCACTTGTCCATTTGAATCTGCATCATTTAAAATCTAGATGGGGCCTGGGACATGCACACTGACTGTTTTATAAAGCTGACAGAAACCACAGTGCTGACTGAATTGGCTAATATTGAAGATACTCTGGACCTAATAATATTTGTAATTTACGTAATATTTTTTAGACTAGCATAAAAGGATGTATACACTTAGTTTGTGTGTGTGTGTGTGTATGTTTGTGTGTGTGTGTGTGTGTGTGTGTGTGTGTGTGTGTGTGTGTGTTTGTGTGTGTGTATACCATACAGTATGCACAAAGCATAGGTACAGTATAAATGTGTATGTGTGTGTGTGTGTGTGTGTGTGTGTGTGTGTATGTACAGTAACTGTGTGTGTGCATGTGTGTATGGGAGGGTGTGAATTCTCCATGGCCAAGGGACCCAAACCTGTTTCCAGTTAAAACGCTGAATCCCCCACAACAAAGGCCGCACAATATCAGCTTTCCCGGCCCGCTCTGATCAGACCCTCTCACGTTACACTCTCAAAGGCCTGCACTCCAGTCATGTCCTCCGCACCAGCACCCCTACACCATAGAGAGAGAATGTAGAGGAGGGAGAAGGGAGAGAGAGATTGAAACAGAAGGATGAAGGGAGGAAGAGAGGAGGAAAGTGAAGGAATAAGGGAAAGAGAGAGAGGGGGAGAGAGAGATACAGAGAGATGAAAGGTGGAAGATAAAGAGTGAGGGAGCGGGAGACCAGTACAGGTAGAGAGAAAGAAAAAAGTGAGTAAAGGGCGAGAGAGAAGAGAGAGAGAGAGAGAAGAATTAAGATGTAGATGGATGAAATACAGTCCCCATGTTTCCCCTTTATCTGTGGATGTTCATGGTCCATATTTTACTCACTAGCATTTGTCCTTTATGGTAAAGAATTCTCTCTCTCTCTCGGTTGCACACACACTCATAAACAATTTCTCTCTCTCTCTCACACACACACTCATGCACGCACGCACGCACACACTGACATAAACAAAAATGGCTCACAAAATCAACAGTCTGTGGTTTCCTTGTTTGAAAATCAAAACTTCTCCTTAGACATGTCCAAGAAAAACTTCCCTTATGAAAATGGAATAAGAATAAGGATTGAAATCCTCGAACTTAGCTGACCAATGATCCCATCTCCTTAAGACAATATTGATCTTAAATGATCATAGACACACCAAACCCTGAATGAATTCCTCAGTCTCTCCATATGATATTCTTTGCACTCTATATACTTTTGTCACTTCACTGACCTTTCATCTTTGTCCTTATAGGGAACACAGTCATCTGGTGTCTCTGAAACGCACAGATAGATGCACACACACACACACACACACACACACACACAACCATACACAAACAGATGTCCACACACATACACACACACATAGTGGCTGACTACTGTCTCATCCAGTTGGAGCAAAGTGACTTTTTCTCACAGACATCCAGTCCTCCATGTCCTTGGCTCTGCCTGAGGAACCCTGTGGGTGAGAGTGGGTGCTGAGTGAGGGGTTAGAGATGCAACACATCGTAAGGCTCATCATGTGCTGTCCAGATCTGTTCACTTGAAAGGTTGCCCATCATATGGAAAGAGAGAAAGAGAAAGAGAGAGAGAGAGAGAGAGAGAGAGAGGGAAGGAGAGAGAGAGAGCAAAAAAAGTGAAACAGAGTGAGCGGTCGAGTGAGTGTTATTCATCTGCCTGGTATTTATGAGCGGAAGGAAGGCTGCTTTGATAGAGGCGTCTGTGCACAGCTCTGCCGTATCAGGTTTACCCGTGTTCCCAGACTCCTCCATTACTCCTCTACTCGTTCTCCTCTTTTCCTCTACTCGTTCTCCTCTCTTCCTCTCTTCCTCTACTCGTTCTCCTCTCTTCCTCTACTCCTCCACTTATTCTTCTACTCATTCTCCTCTCTTCCTCTCTTCCTCTACTCATTCTCCTCTCTTCCTCTACTCCTCCACTTATTCTTCTACTCATTCTCCTCTCTTCTTCTACTCATTCTTCTCTCTTCCTCTACTCATTCTTCTCTCTTATCTCTCCACTCCATCCACAAGCCCGCACTCTGCCTGGCCAAGGCTCATTTGGTACTCGTCCTGGCCTGCCAAACCCCCGAAACCCCCAAAAAACTGGCCAGTCCCGTCAAGACCGCTCCCAAACTCAGGCCCGCGTAAGTCAAACTGTCACTCTCTCGGGCCAAGGCCAGTAAGTTTTCACTAGAAACAAGAGACAACAAAAATCCCAGACAGTCGTTTCTCCATGTTTTATTTTAAGGATTCAAATAAGGGGATTGAAATAGACTACTGCTGGTTTGTGTGTCCTTTAAGCCTGTCTCATAAGCCTGCTGTTGAGCCTATCGTGCTGTGACATGTTGGGGGGGGGGGGACTCTGTGTCAGTGGTGGAGACGAAACAGTGGGGACCCTGCTGGTGGTTGGGTCCCAGCGACAGGAAGGTCCCAGGGGAAAGAGGTCTGGAAGGAAAAGGAAAGGAGGGAGAGAGAGAGAAAGAGGGAGGGAGGGAGAGAAAGAGGCCTCGAGAGTGATCATTTCACTGGTGAAAGAGGGGATGTTTGTGCTGGTGTTTGCGTGTGAGGGAAACAAAATGAGAGCGGAAAATAAAAATACATGAGATAGAGACGACCAGGAAGTCTAAAAGAAGGAGAAAGAAGGGAAAGAAAGAATGAAAGAGAAGACAAAAAAGAGGAATTGTGGATGGATGAGAAAAGTGGAATGATGAAGAGTCTATGCGTATGAATAGACCCTTTCAACAAGGTAAACAAAAACAATGCTTGAACATTCTATTTGGGCCCCAATCTACTTCCTCTGCATTAAGATAACATATGGAATGTTAAAAAGGAAGTCTTGTGGGGCCTACTATGATGCTGATAATGGAACTCTCTTGAAAGGGTCCATACAGATCATATGGTTACATAAGACAGATGTTAGAGAAAGACAAGCAAAGCATGATACTGTGTTTGGAATGTGCATGTATATGTGTGTGTGTGTGTGTGTGTGTCTAAGACAAAATCTGAAACAGGCAAACAGAGGTGATTCACAGAGTGCGACTGCTAAGCCCAGCACACACAACACAACAACAAAGCCGACGCGTGGAGCTGCGCTTCACTTGCTGAGAAGAGCCACCTCATCAAATGGGCCACTGGAGAAGGGATGTGCAAACCTCTGGTCTTCTGTGCTCACAGGCACAGGCGATTAAATCATGGCAGCTTTATCCCCGAATATTACATCTCCGCTGGGGGACGATAAATCCTGTGGTGGGGAGATAAGAGCCAACGGTGTTCAGATTTACTGCCCCACGGACACGGACCATCCAGAGATCCGCAACACAGCCGCAGGAACATCTGCCCCACGGAGCGCAGTGCATGGTGAGACTGCGTGAGGTCATAGAGGGGTCGGTGGGGGTTTGCTTTTGGACTCCCATGGGGTCCACACTTTGGCAGTCTGGCCCTCAGAGTTTTGCCTCTACCGTATTCTCTCTCTCTCTCTCTCATCTCAGAGCGAAGCCTGTTGCTGACCCTCACTAAAAAACATCAAACGTGGCCTCTTTACGTGGCTTCACACACACACACACACACACACACACACACACACACACACACACACACACACACACACACACACACACACACACACACTACACATGCAACACACACACATACACATACATAATTATGCACATACACCCCAAGCCCAAACTAATATCTACGCACACACACTGCATCTCACACACACACACACACACACACACACACATATTCACAGATAATGGTCTAGTGAGGTCTACTAGGTTAGGACCACCTCCAATGCTATTTGGGGAAGAGATGGGGCAAAGCCTTACATCTGGGCAGCAGGCTAGGGCTCTGTCATAAGCTTCTGCCTGGACATCAGTCTGACCTAGCAGTATGCTTCACACACACATGTGTGTGTGTGTGCGTGCGTGCGTGAGGCGTGTGTCTCTGTGTGTGTGTGTGTGTGTGTGTGTGTGTGTGTGTGACTCTTCCCAGAGTATTTGGATCTTGTTTTCCTTGCTTGCCTTACAGATAAAGCATTCAAAAGCATTCAAATGTGTATGTAATCAATGTCTTGGTCTTGAATGTCACAAAAAACATTTATTTTTATGCTTCAATTACAGTAAACAGTAAGGTTTATTGTATTCCATAAAGTGACACTGCTGGAAAGCCTTGTGTCTTGTCCAGAAGAATTATAGTTCAGATGTTGCACACACACACACACACACACACACACACACACACACACACACACACACACACACACACACACACATCCCACACAGACACAGAGACAAAGGATATGCATACCTGCAGACATGACAAACATTACATCCACTGATGAGTACAAGCCTCTAGGTCATAGGCACTGTATCTGGACACAATCTGGACCAAATGAGCTGCATTAATAATCAACATGTAACCCAAACCAGCAGTCAACTCCCAACTCATTTAGACAATGGGCTGAAAAGGAATGTCACCATGGGAACCCCCACCCCCAGAAGACAACAACCCATGAATAACCCCAACCCTCATTCTACCCCCCGCCCCCACACTCTAACCTCCCATGCATTCTCAAACCCCTGTGCCCCCCCCACACATGGCCTGTATACCTCCACCTTTCACTCCTCTCTTACGCCTCCACCCAACCTCCACCCCCTGAGTACCCCCACAGCCTGCACCTCCTCCCCAAAATGCCCCTACAGCCTGCCCTCAGTATGAGGCGTAAGGGGAGGCGAGGGTAGGGGGGTACTCCAAAAGTGGTGAGGGGAAATCGGGGAGATTGGAGTTGGCACCTCACACTCAGGGAGCTCGGCAGGGAAGGGGGGCCCAGCCCCGGGCGGTCTCTGCCCAGTCAGGCTGAGGGATCGCAGGGGAAAGGGGACCTGGCAGCTTTGCTTCCTCTTGGCTCTGCGGAGGACGCCTAATTAGCAACGCACCGGCCTCTCGGCTTGTCTCTACTCTTCATTGAGTTCTTGCCCTCTCTCCCTTTCTCTCTTTCTCTCTCTCTCTCTCTCTTTCTTTTCCTCACTCTTTCTTTTTCTCTTTCTCTCTCTTCTTCATGCAGCATAATGTGGAAATGCTGAAGCTGAGGAATACTGGGGATGGAGGAGGAGAAATCAGTAACAGATGGAAACAAGGGAATGACAGGGAGAGGAGAAAAGAGTGAAGAGAGGGAGGGGGGAAAGAAACAGAAAAGAGAGAGAGAGAGGGAGAGAGAAGGAGAGAAAACAGAAGGGGGGAGAGAGAGGAGAATTAAAAAAAAATCAGTAATTTTTCTTTCCAGCAGGCACTAGAATCGATATTCCAGATGAGATGGTCTGATTAATATGTCTAATCTGACTGTAAAACATGATAGCCATGTGCTGTGAAGGTCTGCCATAGACCTGATCAGGAGGGGAAGGGAGATGTTTTCATGAAGCATGAGATTTTTCTTGTCACGTTCCTTAGTCTCCCCGGCCTCAGTGGTTCCTCTAAGAAACGCTCTTATTGTTTCAGCACCCAATTCCTCACCGCCTCTTATCACTACTTCCTGCTTTTCCCCTCTTTGCTTTACACGGCCCTCAGTGTCTCCTACTTCCTGTGTCCTTCTTACTGTGTGCCTCTCACTTTCTTTCCTTCCACCCCCCTCTCTCTCCCAAACACACACACATCCCTGACCTGATCTCTGATCTTCCCATCCCTCCCTCTCTTTTCATCATTCCTCTCTCTCTCTCTCTCTCTGTCACCTCTTTCTCCATCACATTCTTTCTTTCTTGTTAGCTCTCCCACACTCCCCCTACTTGCCTCTCTCCCTCCCCCCCCTCTCCCTCTTTAGGGAAGGTAAATAGCTGCTTTCACACCGTGCAGGTGTTTCGGCCCAGGCTCCATCCATCAACCTCTTATCTGCGCCTCACATCTGGAATCAGACCTTTCGCCACACTGGTGGGGGACCCGTGACCACTTCCTGGTCGCTTCTCATCACCTGCCACTGATTGGCCCTGATTGGCTGGCGGGAGGCCCGGCAGCATGGCCAGTGTGAGATCACTTGGGGGCTTTCTGCCTGCCGCACTGGTTAGCTGGGGGCCTTTTGGTCATTTTATGACACAGAGTCTCTGAGTTGCATAACTTTGTACCAGCTTCTGAGCTGGAATCTGCCAATTAAAAAGAATACATCATGTGATCAAACATCTGGAATCTAGAATCTGGAAACCAGGTGATTTTTGATTGGTAGAATGATAATGCAGATGTTGAGGACATTCATTTCAAAGCAGGGATTAGAAACAGTTCAAAGAACAAATATAATTTTAGATGGAAACAAACAAAATTTTAGATGAACATCTGCACGGGAATGGGAACAAAACAACTTTTAGTTGTGCGAGAGTGAAAGCAGTAAACAGTTCCTAAACGCCTGACCTAAATTTAGCCTGATTTAATGAGTCTGCATCTCCCTAGCACACTTTGGCCCCTATTATCGTGGTCTAAATCGCATGGTCACTAGTCAAAAAGCTTATTTAAATTTAGTAGGATGTCCAGAGTGGTGCATTCGTGGATGAGAGAAGCATGGTGCACACACCCATATCACTGTTGATAATGCGCTTATAAAATAACATAAACAACTTGCCATGGATTTCTGACCAGGTTTCTTTTGGTCGGTGGCATAATGCGGTTGGTTGCAACCTGGTCTCATTAGGGAAACGTTCCCCTGGGACCGTTTTGGCAAACCCAGCCAAACATTCCACCAGACACGTTTCTGAGGTGCAAACTAGCCAGCAACCCAGCTGGGGTGCTAAAGAGAGACGTTTAGACGTTGTTTACTACAGTAGGGTCTGGTCAAACTAAATTGTAGCTTACACAAGCTCAGCAGTATTCTTTGGTTACCAAACCAAAGTTTTGGATTAATAGTGCCTATATCTCGCTATGTTTCACAAAATATAAGGGCACAAACCCTGAACTGCCGTCTATGAGTTAGCTGCCACATCTTCAGTGGGTTTTTTTTTTTCTTAAAGCAACCCGGGGATTTTTAGCTCAATTGTCAACACGCTCGACTTTCGCTCCGAGGTGCAGTTGTTCGCAGGTTCGAATCCGGCTGTGTGCAGAGCCGAGCCGTGCAATTCAACCCAACGCACGAAGACCAGACTCAGCACACAGGCGCATTGCGAACAGCTGCACCTCGGAGCGGGAGTTTATCACACCACACCAGTAGGAGGTGCTGTCCTATTTACGATCATATTCATTAGTGGAATAAATGAGTGTAGTACAGAATCCAAGTGGTGAGTCGTTTATAACGCCTGCCATAAATAATTTTGTAAAGGCAATGTCATTTGAAATAGACCATTATCAACCATTCTTCTATAGACCATTTTTAACCAGTTATTAATTCAAGGAAAGGTCATGGAAAGAACCAACAGGAAAAGCATTCTGTTTATTTATTTATTTATTTATTTATTTATTTATATCCCTGCTTCAAAGTGCAAAGTGTCAAAATTGTGGATTTAATGTTCTCCACAATATTTTAATGTAAAAAAAACATGCTGCTTCCTCAGTGTCAGTGAGGTTAGTTGGACGAGACTAACGGCTGGGCTATTACGCTTCAGTGAGGTCAGTTGGACGAGACTAATGACTGGGCTATTACGCTTCAGTGAGGTCAGTTGGACGAGACTAACGGCTGGGCTATTACGCTTCAGTGAGGTCAGTTGGACGAGACTAAGGCCCAGTCCACACGTACCAAACCAATCTTTTTTTCCTCCGTCTTCCCTGGAACCATATCAAGTATATTTGCGTCCAAACGGATCCATCTCAACACGACTCAGCACGTTACTTCATACCCCAGGCCTATAGGTGGCACTGTTTCTTTACAGAAATTGACCAAAACTTGCGCTTTACAAAAAGACAGAATAGGCTACGACGAAATGGCTAGTGCAAGGAAACCAGAATTGTTTGTGTGGACTGATGGTGAACTGTCAACTGTAGTCAACTGTAAAACTAATAAACTTTATTTTCACGGTTTGTGAAGGGTGCAGTCCGTCCTTTATTTGGCTAACGCAGGTAGGCCTACTAATCACCTTTACTTTCTTTGGTTGTAGGATAGTCCGTGATTCACATTAGTTTTGGCTATCACCGCGAATTAGGATACTAAGCGCCAAGGCTTAGCCAAGTTCTAGGCTATTCTGTCGCCACATTTATAATATTGCTATAAAACCTTCGTTAGTAACAGTCAATACTTTTGCCTGCATCAAATCGGCGCGATTCATTCAGTGTGCTACCATCAGCTTAACGTGAGTTCTAAGCGTCTTTGTATGCTTATATCTGATTTCACTTTCGACTGTGAATGCATGTATATATGTTGTAAGACATGTAAAATAAATGAATGACACTGGCACTATGTTAATGTAGCCTAAACTTACACCGCACTTTCCTAATAACTTAAGTTCTCTCGGCGTCACTGACAGTAGCTAGAATACATAAAAAACACGGGAAAAACAGTGTTCAGTCCACCAAGTCATAAGCTATCGGCGCTCGCAGCACCAGTTGTGATATTTATCTTATGGAGTGTAATCGTAGGTAATGTCATGTATGAAAACTAGTATTGTTAGGCAATACTATAAGTGCAAGTCCAGGGAAGCTGAGGTGTGGCGATGACATCATCGATCACGCCAAGCAGGATGTGCGGTTTCGGCTGTCTAAATGAATTCAAGCGGCTCACGGTTTCAGATTTTTCCACTCTGGGACCAGGTTTCAAAAAGCGGTTTCGGGCAGTGCGTTTACAGGATTCGTTTGGACTTTCAGCCAAAGGCAAGCAAAACCTCTACGTTTAACCTAAAAAGCGTCTCCATGTGGACAGGCCTAAGGGCTGGGCTATTACGCTTAAGAACACGTTTCCCCTCATGGGCCCTGAGCTGGCTGTTCTGAGCATGTGCTCAGAAACAACTCTCTGCAAATGGGAAACAAACTAAGTAGCCTGGCCTGAGCAACCCCCTAACCCAGCCAATCAGCACCGCAGCTTCAGGAGCACTGAAAGGAGGAGGTTATTTGATTGGCTTGTCATATTGATTGAGTTTGAGTGCCGGTATTTTGTCATATTGCTTTGAGTTCATATCCATGTCTGTTCATATCTATCGTATAACAGTCTTTCAGTGTAGGATTTAAGGGACTACACCTTTAAGTAAATAAACTCCTGCTTGAGGGACACCCTGCTCAGTTCTGGGACCCCTGGCCTGTCCTGTTCCACCTCCATCTTCATATCCATCTGTGCCTGCGTCTGCATCCCGGCTGCATCTGAGCGATTTCACATGTGAGTGTGTTTGGCACAAACGAGGCCCAGACGCTATGTTGGTGACTGAAAGAGAGAGGGAGAAAGAGAGAGAGAGAGGGGGAGAGAGAGAATTACTTTGTGTTCTGCTTATGGGGTTCCTTTGTTTATCCCTGTGTGTGCACCTGGCTGGACGTGTGCATAACATCAGTATGCAAACTATACACAAGTTCATATGCAAATAATGTACATAAATACATGCTTACACACACACACACACACACACACACACACACACACACACACACACACACTCACACACTCACACGCATACTCTTTTACTGAAGAACAAAAAACTCTATTTCCTTTAATTCCAGTCCATCTGTAAGACTTCATCAAGGAGGAAATACTGAAAGAGAGACAGCAAGACTCGGAGTGAGAGAGAGCATCAAAGCAAAACAGTCAGAGAATGGGACTCAATCATCATTGAGATCCAGACATGCACACATACTGTACACACTAACACACACACACACACACACACACACACACACACACACACACACACACAAACGCACACTACACAGCCATGTAGCCACATAGTCAACAACACTTAAAAGCCATTCATGTGACTTCCAGTCACATCTCAATCTGGAGTGGGTCAAGCTCTCCTGGAGTGCTGCAGCTGGTGTAACCCCTCCCCCATCTTTCCCCTCCTCTGGCACTGATGATTCCTCTTCTCTCCTTTCTTTCCCTCTTCTCTCTTCCCCCTCTTCTCTCCTCTCTTCTCTTCCTCCGCTCCTCTTCTCTCCTCTCTTCTCTACTCCGCTCCTCTCTCCTCTGCTCCTCTCTCCTCCTCTCCTCTTCTCTCCTCTCTTCTCTACTCCGCTCCTCTCAGGAGACTCTCCTCCTCCCCTCATCTCTCCAATCCTCTCTTCTCTACTCCACTCCTCCAACCATCTCCTCTCCTCTCTACTCTGCTCCTCTTCTCCTCTCCTCTCCTCTCCTCCTCCCCTCTTCTCTCTGCAGGCCTGTAAGGACTCTTTATCTACTGCACCGCAGATTGCCTGTTGCTTGTCTTGCCTGCGAGCCTGGTCGTCTGCTTTCTCTATCCCAGCTCCGCTCCAAGCCCTCCAGCCCACTCTGACGATGCTGTGTGGGGACCCCTGCTGAGACACAGTCTCTCTGCATCACTGTGTGTGTGTGTGTGTGTGTGTGTGTGTGTGTGTGTGTGTGTGTGTGTGTGTGTGTGTGTGTGCGTGCGTGCATTCATGCATGTGTACGTGTGTCACCCTGGGTGGACAGGAGTAATGATGAAGACAGTTCCCTTAGTGACAACTGTGGTAAGAGAAGACAAATCTCTCTCTCTCTCTTTCTCTCTTGCTCACACACACACACACAAACACGCCACACACACACACTGACCTGTCCCTCCTTCCATCCCTCTCCTAGTACATTTTCAGTGCTATGATAAATGGGCTGGACCGCTGCCCTCCCCCTTGCTGTGAGGAGCGGACTGCTCTCTCTCTCTCTCTCTCTCTCTCTCTCTCTCTCTCTCTGTCTGGTTTCAATTTCTGGAAAATGAAGAGGTTGCGAGAGGAGGGAAAACCCTCTTGCCTTGTAAATCCATTATTGTTCAGGATATACCCGAAATCCTGCTTTAATAGCACTGTTTGTTTAGGATCTACTCTCAATCCCCAACTACATAATCCTGTTTGCGGACCACGTTTTAGCTGCGCAAATAAATACGGTAATGGATCCTCTCACGTTCAGGAAAGAAAATGGCAAAGGCACCCAAGCCAATCTATTCCAGATGTCACTGATAGATCACATTATTTACATGTACTGTTCGGTTCCTACGGCAACAAAGCTCCACTTATAGCTCTCCCGCATCATGTTTTAAAAAGATAAAAAGAGAAGACAAAAAATAAACAAATAGAGCTTGCTTGAGCCCTGATTACCAGGAATCAGCTCCACTCCAAGGGTTGGGCGCAGATGTACTGTCAAAACCGTACATATTTAACTCATGGCTAAATGGACTGGTATGGAGAAAGCCTCTGTGCATTCTCTGCGTAACGTGATCCCCTCATTCAGCGCACATTAAAGGCTAATCACTTATATCATTTCCATTAGCGCAGTGCGCGGCCGAGCCATTCACCCATAACCTGCGGTCTGGTGGAGAAGGGGGCGGTAGTGGTGATTCATTAAGCCCTCATATGCCTCTCAGGGCGGGCATGGCAGCTTGGCTTGGCTTATGGGCCTTAATTGTTTCTCTGTGTCTCTCTACTGTAAACCAGACACTGATGGATAGGCCCCCAGCCAGCAGGGAACCATATAAGTTTGCCACGAGGGGGCGGCATTTGCAAAGGAAAGTGCCTTACCGTTACCTTTGCCATGTTAAGTGAGGTGTTGCGCTCCTTCGACTTGTGGCATTTACTCGTGCGGAGGCTGGTGTCTTTTTAATAAGGTTATGGAAATTAATGCCTGTGAGAACACTGAAGTTGCTCTACATCTTACCAAAACTGCAAGGCTGACTTATTTGCAATGAAAGACGAGAAAACGAGACTGACTGTAATTTTCCATTCTCTACAATGATTTTAGGGTTATGAAGGGTTTGAAGGGTTTTCTTGGACACCGTACTAAGATTTTTCCTCCAAGTTACTCTGTCTGTTTTGGCTTCGCATCAAGCCGCCAAAGTACTCATCTCTTAATCATTGATGAAATATGACGTGATCGAAACAGGCCACAGGCACACCATCTTTTGCGGCCAGCTGCTGAGACTGGCTGAGTGCAACCGAGTAATTAGTTGGCATATTTCCATGTTGTGTCGGCTATCAGTAGCCAACAGGTGGTGAGCGGATTTCTTATCACTGCAGTGCTTATTGAGAAGTAGGCTATTGGAGAGAAAATACGATTGATAACAACTGTACAGGAAAAGCGTTTTTACGCAACAAAAATGTAGACCTATGCGCAATTTGTTTTATAGTCATATTTATATCAAATGTGAGGTATAACCATTTAGATTGAATAAATATGTGTATCATATCAATTTTGCTCATCTTTGTTCGCTAGCGTTGCAAAGAACATAATGGAGGTTTTGCATCACCTGTTGAATAGCACATGTGTCAAGGTTACCTTTAAGAATGCATGGGTCTACTTATAGGCATACGCTTAAAAGTCTGTCTTGCTTTTAACAAGTCATATTTTTGTCTGTGCTGACAAGCACCGAGCAAATGTCAAACACATTGTTATGGTGGAACATTGTGATCCCCCTTGAATGGAAAACTCAGGAAATGTAATTACTCTTTGCGTATTTGTTCAGGTACCGCGGCGTGG
>NC_063191.1:14147066-14157066 GCF_017589495.1 Alosa alosa
ATACAGTTTTCCTGATGAATCCCAGTGCTACAGTATGTCTGGAGCATACTGGGCTTAGTCTTGACCTTTCACATATAGACCTTTTCGCAAAGTATTTTGCTTCACTGTCTCTCCATTGTGACTGAAGACCATTTCACTCAGTGGCCTCTCATCCTGGTGTTTGGTCCCGTTAGACTGTGACAGAGATAACTCTATTAGCGACCACACTTGCTCCGTCCGTCCATGTGTGTGTGTGTGTGTGTGTGTGTGTGTGTGTGTGTGTGTGTGTGTGTGCCAGACTGTCTCTTTCTGCGCTTGAGGCCACAGTGTCATGCTGCTCACTGGCGTAATGGGATCCAGACTCTCTGCTGAGATGCAAACATCTCTGCATCGAAATACTTCTCTTCAACAAAAAAGTTTATTTTTCTTTTAAAAGTTTCACACTGAAAACAGGCCTTTAGAAACAAACTCGTTTAGCTGAGGAAGAAAAGAGAGAGAGAAGGAATTTTGTCTTCAGGCAATATGCGAAAACCCAAACCTCCCTTCTCTCTCACACCTTCAAATGCTTTTTTTTTTGCTCCATCAAAGTTTTGTTTTCACTTTATCCATTCATCCATCTGTCTATCATATGCCTCCATCCATCCCTCCATCCACCCATCCGTCCATCTGAACTGGTGTCCACTTGGGTGGCGGACGCCCCGTGGCTTCTATGGGGCTCCGTGTCAGAGCAGAAGGCCTGTCTGTCTGTCAGTGTCAGGATGCCGGCCCCGCTGGTGATCCGCACACACACATTTAGGCAGAGGCCCACGCGCCGCGCCGATCCTCCCCAGGCCCCTGCCCTCCCGGCTGGGCCGTGGCGGTGGGGCTGTGGGGCCCCCCTGCCTGGTTGTATTATCACAGGTGGGGTGTCGGTCGCCGCCAGTCGGGCTTCTCTCTCTTCGGCTCCGAGGGGGCGGTCAAAAGGGCCCTGTCCCAATACGCGACCCTGACAAAAGGGCCCTG
Organism: Alosa alosa; assembly: GCF_017589495.1. Lineage (NCBI taxonomy): Eukaryota > Metazoa > Chordata > Actinopteri > Clupeiformes > Clupeidae > Alosa > Alosa alosa. The sequence continues at coordinate 14,148,048 of NC_063191.1, forward strand.
TCCCAATCCGCGACCCTGACAAGGGGAATTTTGCTGTGGGTCAGAAGGGGGAAGGAAGTAGGAGTGGGGAGATTGCTAAACTGAAATTTCACAAAGGGTTTGTTCATTGGTTGAGTCAGATCTGTAGTCAGTAGGGTGGGCAATTAGCGGTGTGTATGTGTATGTGTGTTTGTGTGTGTGTATGTGTGTGTGTGTGTGTGCGTGTGTGTGTGTGCGTGTGTGTGTGTGTGTGTGTGTTGGCGTTGGTGGGGTGGGGTTGGGGGCCGAGGGCGATGACAGAGGAGAGGCTTATTGACTGACGGGCGGTCGCTGTTCCCAGCGTGCTTGCGCGGCGAGAAGGGAGCCCACCGTTTGTTGTTTTTAATTGTTGGCTTCTTGTCTGTGTGTCAGAGAGAGCGTGGAGGTTGCGGTGGAGCTGACCCTCTGCAGGAGGTCCTGGGTGGAGAATGGTGGACGAGCCTTCTGAAGGCAGTGGTCAGGCCAAGAGTGGGTATTCTAACCTAGCCACAAAGAAGTGGCTGTGACTGTGGGTATCTATTCTCACTAGCCTACCAAGCAGCAGAATCAGTGGCCACACACATACACAGCCTTACTCTCACACTAATACAGTAATCTAATATATGTATCTTACTAGATGTGTTTATTTTCTCAGATTAGCTCTGGCTTGGTCCGTGCACAGTGTGTTCCTCCATTACAATACAATACCACTTACAATCATTCACACACAAAAATACATTGTAAAAGATATTGGCAGACATATAAAGTTTATGAGAGGATGCACTGGTGAAAAATAACTCCTTTTAAATTAGAAATTAGTGTTCACAGCTTCAGTATGTTACCTCATCTACCCTGTCCTGTTCTGGATGCTCGGGAAAGTTCCAAGCCTAGTAGATGCCAGAGGACCTCAGAGAGAACTATCCAGGAAGGGAGAGAACATGTGATCCCTCCTCACCTGTCCCCTACATGCAGTCTCTCAGCAGCAGTGCATGTTTTATTGTGTGTGTGATATATGCTTCCGTGCCATTTCAACTTTATATACCTCAGGTGAGATTCAGCAGCTCATAAGGTATGCAAGACTATATAGTGAGGGGTACATGGAAGACGTATTGGCCACCACACACACACACACACACACACACACACACACACACCACATAGAGGAGGCAGAAAGAGCCTTGTAAGGAGGGAGAGAAAAGCTAGATCAGGAAAACTTGGACAGAAGGGGGTCCCATTTGATACAAACAGCAAAAGTCAGAGGAGAAGAGAAGAGGGGAGGAGAAGAGAGGAGAAGAGGGGAGAAGAGAGGAGGGGAGAGGAAAGGAGAGGAGGAGAGGTTGTATGGTATGGAGCGACAGACCTCTCCTGGGTGGTCAGGAAACAGAGGCCAGAGGCTTTGACACAGTGTGGCTGGGGATGGGGGTTAGAGGCTGCCGAGCTGAGGCAAGGATGGTGTGTGTGTGTGTGTGTGTGTGTGTGTGTGTGTGTGTGTGTGTGGAGTGGTCCACCTAAAGCTATAGACCTGGACCTATGGAAGGACTACATCAGCATGTGTGTGTGTGTGTGTGTGTGTGTGTGTGAGAGAGAGAGAGAGAGAGAGAGAGAAGCAGAACAATATTAAGTAAGATGGTATGACTGACAAAGAGTAAGAAACAAGGAGAAGAAAAGAGGGGAGAAGAAAAACAAAAAAAGAGAGAGAGAGAGGGAGAGAGAGAGAGAGAGAGAGGGAGAGGGGGAGACAGAGAGAGAGAGAGAGAGAGAGACAGAGAGAGAGAGAGAGAGAATGAGTGAGGAGTGGGAAGGAAAAACATACAGCAGGTTTTCATGTGTGACGGCACATAGTGCCTGCAGGTAGAGAGATAATAATGAATATGAAACGGTATTTTGACGCAGTGGTGGCTGCCAAATGCAACCAGATGCAAAGGTGGGAGAAACGAGGAGCAGATGTCTGCTTAAGGGGTATGTTTGTGTGTGTGTGTGTGTGTGTGTCTATGTGTGGTGTGTGTCTGTGTGTGTCTGTGTGTGGTGTGTATCTGTGTGTGTGAGAGAGAGTTAGAGAGAAAGTGAGGGGGAGAAGGAAACGAGGGAGAAAGGAGAGAAAGGGAGAGAGAGAGAGAGAGAGAGAGAGAGAGAGAGAGAGAAAGGGCAAGAAAGGGAGAGAGAGACGGGATCTGAACTTAGTCAGCCTCTGAGGACTGTTTGTGCCCTTCGAGCATGTGTAACACAATCCCACCTCTGACTGCATAATCATATAATCATACACACGGCTCTGGAGAGAGGCGTTCAACCATGCAGCAGCTCAGGGCGACTAATGCCCCAGACACAACACCGCCCAATTAGACACAGATCTCAGGTGATGTGTGTTTTTGTGTGTGTGTGTGTGTGTCTATGTATGTGGACAGTGTATGGCTGTGGTAAGTGCGTAGGTGTGTGTGGGACTATAGTGTGTGCTTATGTGTATGTGTGTGTGTGTAGGCCTACATGTGTCTATGTATTTGGAGAGTATATGTCTGTGGTGCATATGTGTGTGTGTGTGTGTGTGTGTGTGTGTGTGTGTGTGTGTGTGTGTGTATGACTATAGTGTGTGGGTGTTTGTGTGTGTGTGTGTGTGTGTGTGTGCCTGTGTGCGTGACGGAATGTGTGTCTGTGGTAACATTTGTGTCTGCGGTAACATTTGTGTGTGTGTGTGTGTGTGTGTGTGTGTGTGTGTGTGTGTGTGTGTGTGTGTGTGTGTGTGTGTGTGTGTGTGTGTGTTTGTATGCATGTGTGTGTGTGTGTGTGTGCATGTGTGTGTGTGGCGAGCAGCAGTATAAGGTGTTTGAGGATAAGGGTTGCCAAACCTAAGCCTCCGGGAGAGTCTGACTGCCCACACAACAGAACAGATTAGTCTTGTACTTACACTGAGCTCTTAATTCAATCAGCTGATAATCTAATAATGATTAATCGACCCAGCAATACAACTAGTAGTAAAGTAAAAAAAAAATCATGGTTTTGGTGTGTAAATTGTAGGCTACAAATTACAATTATGATTAAAAACAATGTTGATTAAAACCGTCCTTACTGAGTGAAAAAATAGCAAAATATTGCATTAAATATTTGTGTGTTATATTAAATAAAATTAATGAATGAACACCCATCAATGATCTGTTGCAGAATGTAATTTTTTTCTATGTTGCAGAATAAAGGTAAGCCTATAATATTGTATTACGGTAATAGTATGCGCATCACGGAACAGTCTGGCCCCACTGAGCTACCGTACTATGGTATTACGATACCAAGATGGCGCTCCCCTGTAGGAGTAACGTGAAGTCTCTCTTCCGATTCATTCTCAAAACTAATACAGCGAAACGATTTCTCTGCGCTGGAAGCAATGTAAATTCTAAGGTAATTTGTTTTCCTCTTGTAAAACACACGTTGTTTTGCAATTTGCCAGACGTCACATAATTTTTTTCCTGTAACGCTAGAACGTAAGGCAACAGACCTACACATCCTAGCAAGGATGACAATTTCGGGAAGTTCACCTTTATGCAGAGAATCGCTGTGATAAGCAGCAACACACTCCATTGTTCGTATGCATGTGTTCACAGCATCGATTTAGAAATTAAACTGAAAGAAATGACCGTATTTAATGAATTTGGCATTCCTCATTTCCTGACTTTCATAGGAATGGTCAATGTAACCTTGCTAAATGAACCTGTTTTCTCCATGGTCAAACGCGAAAAGGCTGGCGAGAAAGCGATTTCTTCCGCATGCATCGATTTGTTATCATCGATAAGACGTTTGTGTACATGTTTTGCAACACATCTTTTAAAAGACTGCGTAACAACCAGACTGTATAAAATAGGTAACAGCACGTTCTACGTGTCGTTGACATGGACTTCTGGAGCCTACTGCCAATGACATAATACTCCTCGCTTTTGCAAGGCAATGCTTTGCAATGCAAGGCTTTTACATCTTATCATCATTATGTGTTAAGATGAAGCAGATAGGCTATGTTAATTAAATGTTTGTTTTGCAGAGATTAGGCTATATCATATTTATTATCAAATAATCTCTGTACACCAGGGCGGTATTCCAAGTATGTGGTTTAGTGACAAACCTGGGTAAGTTAACTCATAGTAAGCCTCCTAATAGAAGAGCTGTATGGCTTCATTATCTTAACAAAACAATCCCATAGGGCTCTTGTTGTATGAGATTTGGTTACCACTTACTCTGAGTTAACTTACCCGAGTTTTGTCACTAAACCATGTACTTGGAATACCCCCCTGTAGGCTACATCGCAACAACCTATCCATTCTTTCACTCAAACATAGGGTATTTGTGGGCGTTTTTGGGAGGTAACCAGGTAAGTTTGATGTGCGTGTACCTTCTGCTACTTTTGTTTTTGGGAGGTAACCAGGTACGCCATGCTTTTGGAGGTGCAAACAAACGCTGCATCGCCATTGAGATCACATAGTAAGGAGCTGGCTTAAAGGTTATAAATGTATTTTGTCGTGTTTAGTTGTATAATGAAAGCACAGGTTTGATGGCCATCCATGCGTCTTCACTTCTGGCTCCTTGGCTATGAATTTGGTAATTAAAGCGGACGTATTTGACGTCTTTAGAACACTAAACATATAGGCCTAGGAGGTGTCAAATGTTGAGTTACTCCAGTCTAGATTTTTGATGATGTATTGCTATTGTGTAACCAATGTAAAATGCCTGTTTCCAAGTTAACTGATGGTCAAATCAACCAAAACTCCAATTGTTTGCACCTCCAAGTGGTGTGTGACGTAGGTGGGTGACGTGAGTTTGTGTGAAAGAATTAGATATTGAAGCTCTTGAAACCCTATAAATAGGCTACTATTGCACAATTTGTTTTTTATAAGCATAGCTCTGCAATGACACATGTTTTTCTCTTATTCCTTTTAACTTATCTAAATAGGCTGTGCTTGTGTATATGCCACATCAAACATTAGGCTACAGAAAGAAAGGTAGGCCTACCTACAATGTTGAACTGCTCTGGGGCGGGCCACATTCTTATATTTTATATTCGTATTATTATGTATGGACTCGATGTTAATGGAGTGTTAACATCCAACAATGAGTCCCTGTACGCACATAACTATCGGTGACTGCACCGGGTTTCAACAATGACCCTAATTGCAGTGTTGTTCGTAGTTCTAATACACTTATAGGTTAATGCCTCACCCACGCCACCACTGGTTTGATGGACGACCTGCTTTGCGCTGTGGGATAGTTGGTGCGCCGAAGTTTGCTGGAATGTAGGCCTACGCACTTACTGTACCTCGGCGGACCGTCTGTGTTTGGTTAGAACGGTGTCCCGGGAGACTCCGCGGAGGTGTGCTGCGAGGCGGGAGGGCATGCACGCTTAGAGCTGACTGGCGACTGGGGCGAAAGCATCACAGCAGTGCTTCATTACCAGAAATAACATCAGAAATGAAGTGTTGGTTTTCATTTGTTTTAATTTTCTCCAAATGTGCAGTCACGGCCGGCATTCTTACAATGCCCAGAGGTGCGATGTGCGTCAAAGCGACGTAGACCGCTAAAACAGTGTGAAAAGTCACTAAAAACATGTAGAATAATGTATAAATGATCTGTGATCCACATCTCATTTCTTCGATCGAGAGTATTAGGCCAAAAACTTGCAGGATATTAAAAATGTTGCCTAGGCCTAATTGCAATTCACTGCGTTACCCCGCTGTTTGCAAAAAAATATCTGAAGGCATATGAAGGATTGCGTCGCGCAGCAAGTGACCTTCACTTCATTGGAGATGGGAAAAACATCCTAAGTTAGTTTCAGCAGCCCACAAGTACTTAAGATGAATTATGGTGTTATCGTTCACGTTGCCAACTCACTTGTGATTAAAGTGAATGTAGGCAGATTTACAACCTGACTTGGACTTCAGCTGTCCATTTCACTGTATTAATGTTCAACTAATGTTTTTAAACATAGACTAATATTTTATGTAAATAACATTCTTGACTGTTTCTTTGAGAAATATATGAAGTGGACAGTCGCAAATAACCCCACATGGATGTTCTTTTCATTCCAAGGACTATTGCATTGTGGGATAGCAGGAAGCCATGGGGGCAGAAGCCCCTGACTGTTATAAAACATGGCGTTCCCCATCTGCTCCTTAATCGCCTGTGGTCTTAATGGCTAATATCAGTCATTTCAGCTCGGGCCTTCAGGAAGAGGAAGTCACTCCTGATTTCTCCTCAGGCCCAGAATCGCTCTGGTGCGCGGTGTCGGCTAAAACCATTAACGCGGTCCCTCGAGCTGGCTGTGGAAGGGAAGTGGAGAGGAGAGGAGGAAAACATGAGGTCTAGTTTGATTACATTAATTGATGACACTATTTATTTTTAGTTGTCATGTAGGGCCTTCTGTTCACACCAGTGCCTGTGCATGGGATTATATGGATTATCAGGATGAAGGGTTGGGGGGTACGATGAATGGCTTGCAAATCTTTACCACTCTCGATGTTTAAAAATAAGTGAGAATATAGCAGAAAATATATGTTTAAAAAGGGTGAAATATGTGTTTTAATTATTTGGATTGTGTGAGTTAATGTCCCGAGTAGTCTGCTGCTGCTTGCTCAACTGTGATGTAGTTTTAGTCACGTCCTTGTCCAGGGTTGACTTCATTCAAGGCAAGGCCTGAGGTTTTGGCGGCGAGACAGCCCTTGACGTTTTTTAATTAAAACGCCAAACGTATCTGGTGTCGCGCTCTTGGGCTGGGCTCAAGTCAAGTCAGTGCTTGATCCAAGCACAGAGGAAATTACTGGACCGGTTAGAAAGAGAAAGAGCAAGGGAGCTTTAAGAAGAAGAGAGAGAGAAAAAGAGAGAGAAAGAGAGAGAGAGAGACTTTTGGCCAGCACAGCCCCTGAGTACTACCATAATTATAGATTGATAAATTTATGAGGTGTGTGCAGGTTATTTCTGCTTCGTTGTGAGTTTTATGTTTATGCCATGTTATTAGTTGCCTACTACCTCACCCTGTTTTTTTTTTTTTTTTTTAATCTGAAGGGAGACCAAAAAAAGGACTCATGTCTGTTATTAAATGGTTGACTTAAGGAATATCTGAATATTGAGATACTAAGTACAGCTGAAGAATTTAAGTTGACCTATGTCCAGTCCAGTGGACATTTATCTGACTGCTGTGTAACTTTGGGTACTTAAGATGGAATATTTCAATGGAATACTTTTAGATTACAACATGTAGGCCTAGTCTCTGCTGCCTAGCGGTGGTGTGCTAAGGCAGAGCAGCTGCTGGAGCGTTGGTGTCGTGTGTTAGATAGCCTTGTCCCAGATAAACAGCCTAGCTCCAGGACGCTGCGTGTCGGAGGAGGCCAGAGCTGGAGCCGACTGAGCCTAGACAGGCCTGTATGGCACGGGGGAGGTGGTTGAGCGGGTGGGGGGGGGCGCTGTCCTGGTTATTTTTGGACGTCGCTCGCTCGTCCGGGCCCTTTTTCTGCTGGGATTGCTGTTTTTTTTTTTTTCCTTCTTCTTTACCTTTTTTTTCTGCGGAGGGCCTCCAGTCCCATTAATCAGGCCGAGGGACCCCTGCAGAGCGCGAGGGCCCCGAGTCCTGGCTCTCCACACTGCGCCGTTTCTGTTCCCTCCTCGCCGACGCCCACGCCGCGTCCCGCTGCACAGTGGGAAGCGCGGAGGAACCTCATCAATCTCACCTGTCCAAGACGTCAACCGCAGATTTAATCAAACGCGCCGGACTGCGGACCCCTGCCACCTCCTCTGTGACCCCCCCCCCCCCCAGCCCCCAACACCATCATCCCCCAAATACACACACACACACACACATACTCTCTCTGTCACACACTCTCTCTCTCTCTCTCTCTCTCTCTTCAAACATTTGCAGCCACATACTCTCTCTTTCTTTCCCTCTCTCAGACACACAGATATGTGTGGACACTCACACACACAGAAAAACACACACACACACACACACACACACACACACACACACACACACACACAGCCACACTGTGTTTCACATTCTGCTCCTTCATTCCTGTGTTTCCAATCTGATTTCTTTTTGTACTGCTCTTGCCTTTTCCCTCTTTCTCTCCATATTTAGTTCTCTTTTCTCTCTCTCTCTCTCTCTCTCCATGTCCTGTACTCTGGCTGTGTCACTATGTTCCCTGTTTGCCTTGTCATCCACTCCTCTCTAAAATTCTCCCTTTTCAGTGTCCGCCAGTCTTGTTTTGATTTGAGGTCATTTCAGCTTTTTGTTTCAAGCTGGGCGCGTGTTAACCGCGTGGCCAAACACGGCCTCCCCCATCACCCCGTCGCCCACTAAAGAGTGAGGGGGGGGGGGTGGTACACCAAACACAATTTCCTGCTCGATACCTCACTTAAGTGCGCCTCTGTAGACTCGCCTCTTAAACAGGCCCTGTCGAGAGGAACAAAGAAGATTTGAGAGAGAGAGTTTGAAAAAGAAAGAAAGAAAGGAAGAGCAGTTAGGGAGTGAGAACAGTTATGGAGAAAGAGAGACATCGAGGAGGGAATAAGAGAAACAGACTGTACACAGAGACCGTACACTCAAGTAAGTAAATTCCGTCTGCTTTAACAAAACGCACACAGGGTGGGGGGATGGGTAGGTGGAGGCTTCTCATAACAGTGGGCTCTGTATGCCCCATCTGCTTGGTGGGAGAGAGCCGCGGACGACGGACGACCCGGGGCCGAGTCCTTCTCCCTTCTCCTGGTGCCGGGCCACAGCTCTCCTCTGAGACCCCCGGAGTCTTCCTCAGAGGCAGGGGGGCGTCTGACGTGTTGAAACGGGCGCCTCCGTGCGGTTACCGATGCTGATATGGGTACTTTGAGTGGTCGAGGGGTGTGTGTGTGTTTAGGGACGGGGCACGTTGGAGTGGGGAGGGCGGAGGGTAGTCTGTGTCTCCCGCTGGCAAGTGTTTGCTCTGAGCTCGAGGCTTGAAGGAGACTCTCCAGGTTTGATGTATGAGAGGCCAACCCAGGAATAGACGCGTCTCTGTTTGCTCGGTCA
>NC_063191.1:14159566-14162066 GCF_017589495.1 Alosa alosa
CATCATGGAGGCCCGGTGAATTGACCAATTAGACGTCTTCATCTGGCCCTCCGTGGAGACGCATCATTTTTAAAAAATGAGGCGTACCTGATGTGCACATTTACACAGAACACACACACACACACACACAGGACTCCCAACATCTGGCATTGTATCACTCTAGACACCATGGTAATGTTTGCAGCATTTTCCTGCAAAATTGCTCTCATTCTGAAAGATTATGCACACTAGCCACCGGGCTGAGGGCAAGTCCACTTGGCAGAGGGGGCACCACCAGCCTCTGTGTTCAGTTGCAACAACAACACAAGCAAACACCAGTTCCATTTGTCAGGAGTCTGTCATGACGCGAGCCACCTGTGCTACTCTGCCAAGGCTGCAGAGCGAAAAGATTTAGTTTATTTATGATTTGTAGTGGTGTTTGCGCCAAGCGTGTTTGGCCTTTTTTTTTTTTTTTATATATAATCGAAAGGGCGACGACTGGCCTGCGTCTGCCTTGTCTTTTTGCAAGCTGATCACAGGCGAAGTCAGGCGAAACTTAGTGAAGGAAGTAAATATGTGCCACACAAAATGAATAGTGCCTTCGAGGAAAGCAATTTGTTTGGAGATGATGGAGGAGGCTTTAGGTTACGGTGTGGACAGAGGAAACATATTTGGGGGAGGTTGGGGGAAGGGTTTTCTGCACTTGTGCTGAGGTCTTTGAAAGACAAGAAATGTTTTAAGATCTTGTGGGAGAAAGTAATATGGTTGTTGCTTCAAGTAGATTATAGATGTAGTAGATCTAGTCGGATGTTACGACAGCACTGGATTTAATGGCTGTAAACTGGACTGTGTTACTCCTTTCCAGAAAGAATTTTTTGTACTGAGAAGTGGGTTGTGTTCAGGTTTTGGCCAGGCCTTGATCACGAACGCAATCCTACCCTATGTGTTCAGCTATTCCATCGTTTAGGAATCTTCATGCACATGAAACCCTGCTCTGCTTCAACAACACCATTATGAAATGTAATCATTAATGCTCACAGTTACGTTTCGCTTAGTTTTTTGTTGTTGTTTTAATTCACTCTACGTCATTCACCGTTAGAAAAAAAGGCTTCACTCAGTCTGTCAGGCGTGTGTTATGATTTCCCTCACTTTACTGTAAAGCCTCCTATTTAATTTCAGCCCCCCCTTAACTTGAGCCATTAAAAAAACTTCACTCCACATTTTGTACAATCCCTCCCCACACACACACACACACCCGGCTCCTGGTAGATGCGAGGTGTGATACGCTGATTATTCCTTGGCGGTTGTCGTTGGCAGCCTTTCAGCTGAGGTGCGATTGTCTTGAATGACACCATTACCATGTCTGCTGCATGGCTAATGACGCTCCCGAGGGACCTGGGGCCTAGCTAGTGTGCGTGTGAGTGTGTGTGTGTGTGTGTGTGTGTGTGTGGGGGGGACTCAACATGGACTCGACATGGACTCTACATGTCAGCCTCGAGGTGAGAACACACATGAGCCAGAGACCAGCCGCCTTCACCTCCAACATCCCCATCACCACCACCACCACCACCAATGCCCCTGCACACCCCCAAATCACTCCTGACGCCTTGGATAGAGAGAGGGGCCCCCCTGCTGAACCGGTGGCGGTCGACAGTGATTACTCACTCTCGGTAATGACATAAGTGCCCGGTTCCTTCCTACCCTGTCGGGACCCTGCCCCGCCTCGTAAATGACCCCGGATCAGCCTCTCCAGCGCCAAGGGAGACGGGATACGGCCCGAGCCCGCAGACAGACTGATGCCAGATCAGTTTCCGAACCACTCCGAGAGAGAGAGAGAGAGAAGGAGAAGGAAAGTCTGTCATGGTGTTTGTGTTGATTGCTGATTATTGCTTTTGTAAGACTGCCATTATAATCCTCCTTGGATGCACGACGGACGCATTCTGACGGACTACATGCAAATGTATGGACCATACAGTGGCTACCCTGGCCATGGGCCTGTAACCACAATGCGATATCGATGCAGTCGAGCACCATTATGTGTTGTTTTTTTTCTTCCGCTGCAGCTGAAATAAGAGCAGGCAGTCATCAGAAAAACTCCCGTCGTAAAAGACCCCCCCCCCCCACCCCACCCCCCGCCTTTTCACCCACCTCCTTATCCGCTCAGTGCCCCAAGTCAAACCTCAGGAATTTAGCTTAAATGTCGGTGGCACATGGCGAGTTCTTGCAAGGCCAGGGGGTACGGCTGCAGCTATACCTGCTCCCCTTCCACGCATTGGGAAAGATAGGCACCCAGCGCAGCGTCCCCAAAACATACAGCTGAGGCTGTTACACTCCATGCTCTTCCTCCTCCTCCTCTTCCTCGTCTTCCTCTCGTTGCTCGTGCGTAGCTGCGGGCCGGGGTCCAGAACAAGCTGAATGGGATCGGTTCCAGGGTCTAGCGGGATTACCGGAACCCTGTGCCAGAGCGCAGTGGAACAGCCGCATGCCAGAACTGGGCCTGCCAGCCCCGAACGAAACCAAA
>NC_063191.1:14167066-14247066 GCF_017589495.1 Alosa alosa
CCTGGATCCTGAGCTGTCTGACCAGCATGCCCCGGCTGCGGCACCTACCCCAGTGGAAGGTGAGAAAGCTGCCCCGCCCTGCCCCGTCACTTTGCGTCGTCTCGTCAGAACGGTCAGAGGGCCTCCGTTCGCACACACACAGATGGTCCATGTTTGCTTCGTGTAAAAACGTCCAGTCCGTTGTGTTTTACGATGCCCCTTAAAAGAGACCAAAGTGCACTCTCTCTCTCTTTTCCTCTCTTCTGCTCCCCATCAGCCTTCATCCCTCTCTTTCTGTCTTTCTTTCTTTTTTTTTTTTCTTTCTTTTTTCTTTCTCTCTCTCTGCCTCTGTCCCTGTCTTAGTGTCTGCCTCTTTGTTGTTTAATCAAAACCACTGTAGCGGATGGAGAGTATGCATGAAGGTGCAGATCCATAACTGGCCACAGCTCCTTCTCTCCTCCTTTTCCTTGTTTGTTCATTCTTTCGCTCTTTTTGTTTCTGTGCTTCCTTTCCCCCTCCGCGTTGCCGTCTTTCCCCGACTTCGAGTTTGTTTGAAGCTATTTCCCCTCTCGCTCGCTCCCATTCCTCCCTCGCGTGTTTCCCAATAGCGGCTAAGCGAGCTGCAACGCTGTTTCTCAGTCCCCGTGTTGGCCACATGGTGAGCGCACATCGGTCTCGTTACCGCGCTTCAGCCCGTTTTTGAGTCCGCGGGGTCAACCAGGCCGGACACCGACCGAACCAGCCCTTTGATATCCCTTCTGCTGGAGGTTCGCCGGACGGCCAGCGAAGAGAGAGAGGGAGAAAGAAAGGAATATATATATATATATATATATATATATAGAAGGAGAGAGAGAAAGAGAGAAATTGAGTGTGAGAGAGGCCTGTCTGCTGGAACTGGAGCGGCTGGAAGAGTGCAGAAGTGGCGTCCTTGGCGGCGCAGCTCCTCGTAAACTCCCTCGCCTCCCTGTTTGCACCACGGTCGAGTGCACAGCAAACGTGCCGGAAAAGCAGCCGTCCCCTTCTGAGTGGCGGGCGGGCAAGCGAACGGCCAGCGCTAACGCGAGAAGATTCCCCGTTGCACACGGAGCCGAGCAGCCGAGGAGGCCGGAACACCCCCCCCACACACACACACCTCTCCTGTGTTTGTACAACTCGTTTGCTCGGGCCAAACAAGCGCGAAGGAGAGAAAAATTCTGATGTGTGTGTGAGAGAGAGATTGGAAAGGCTGAGAGAGTTAACAAAAGTGTGAGAGAAAGGCCGTGTAAAGGTTTGTTTATTAGTTCTCGTTGGTTGACTTTTAATGTCTGACGGACTGGGTGACAAAGGGCCAAGTTGAACATCTGTAAAGCCTTCTCATTATTCCATTCTGGATTTTTTTTTATCCTTCTCTCCCTCTCTCTCTCTCTCCCTCTCTCTGCAGATGAAGAGCAAGCAGAAAAGTGAGGGAAGTGTTGGGCTGTACACATACCCCGTCCTTCAGGCTGCAGACATTCTCCTCTACAAGTGAGTGCTATTGCAAACACACTCTCTTATGAGCCCCACAACAAACATTACATATGTAAATTAATACAACATTTTTACTTACACATTCTTGTTTTTGAATGTGTTTTCTCAGCTGTTAGATGATATACCAGCTTTTTGTTTTTTGGGGATTATTTGTACCCCCTCTGTATGAGTTTATTTATGGCAGATTGTTTAGCTCTGCAGGTAATCCAGTTAGATAATATAATTCACAAGACATCGTTTAACAAAAATAGAATCTATATATTTTTTAAAGATTATTTTAATACATAGTCCATCTTATTAAATATAATTGCAAATATGGCAATCCCTGAGAAACACCAACTCTGACACTTACATATACATTTATTAATTTAGCAGACACTTCTATCCAAAGTGACTTACAAAATGAGGAATAACATCCAAGCTATAATGCAGAGGAGACCTTAGAACAATAATTATTACACGGCTCTTCAGAGTGCTGCAGAATGCTCCATTCACTTGAATGGGCCTTCCCAACGCTTGCCTCTGCTGCGTGTCGGGGTCCGGTTCGCCCTGTCGGGACTTATTTTCCCAATAATGACCGGCGTTCTATACATTATCCCTTACATACTACATCAATAAATACTACTAGGTTGCTAGGTTACGGGGACACTGGCGAGACACACCGCTCCGTCTGGCATCATGTTTTTGTTTGTTTTTATGTAATGTTGGTAATTTTATGTAATGTCATGTTTATTTTTTTTGTATTGGTTTGTCTAGTTAAATGTTTTCCCTATTTTTTTTACATTATTTTTGATAGTTTTCGTGTTATTCTTAGTCCTTTTTACTGCTTCTAAGTCAGCTGATGTCGTTGACGTTTGTCCATTGGGAGCTTGCTATGGCTAGCTTTTGCCCTAGCTGTGCCTCTGACATCCTTTCATCCATCCGTGAGCGGTGCTGCACTTCACTGTCTCGGGGTCGAACAGCTGGGGATCGTAAAGATCTGCGTGGACAGCTGTTGGACTTAGAGCTGCCATGCCAACTACTAACTGGGCCTCGAACATCCTTCCATCCAAGTGGATCTGCCATCGGGACAGCTGGACTTAGGCTAGCCTAGCTGTTGCCTGAGCTGTTGCTGACCTGCGAGCTGCCATGCTAACTGCAGACTAACGTTAACGGTCAAGAGCTGCAATCTCACAGAGCAACAAACTGTTAAAAGTCCACCGAATTGCGGATCTACAAGATCTCCCACTACTTCAGACTGTGCTTCCAGTGATCTCCAGACTGCAGTCTACAAGGCCTAATGTTAATTTTATCTCCAGACTACCAGTGAATTCACCGGGTTGGTCAGTTGCTAAAGAACTTTGTTGGTGTTGCATCGGTTGTGAAGACACAGCTCTGTGCGCAGTTTTCACGGGTCATCATTGCCCTTGGACATTTTCAGCTGGTTTGGAAATTGGACTAATTTTAACATCACTTTTCCCCTTTTTTAAATATATTTTCTTTTTCTTTTTTTTAAATTTGTTTTGTTGTCTGTCTTGTATGTCTTGGTGTCATGGGCACGCTGGCGACTACGCCGCTCCATCTGGCATCTTTTGTCTTGTTGTTATCTATGTGTCTTGTTTGTGGAGCGCTTTGGGTTGCACTCTGTGCATGTTAAATGTGCTTTAAAAATAAAACTGACTTAACTACTAGGCAGTGGACCTTAGGTAACAATAAAATCTACATCAATAGATACTACTATGCAGTGGACCTTAGGTAACAATAAAATCTACATCAATAGATACTACTATGCAGTGGAGACCTTAGGTAATAAATACATTACAGTCCTGTAGTGACACATTACAGTCCTGCTGGCCGAATCCGCACCATATCAGAGGCGCATCTGTCCAACAGACTGAGAGCTAGACTGAGGATCAATCTGTGATCAATGATTGTGATCGATTATTGGTTATTAATTGTGGGTTTGGCTTTGCGTGTTGTCCGGCAGGTCCACTCACATTCCGGTCGGTGAGGACCAGGTCCAGCATCTGGAGCTGGCCCAGGACTTGGCGCGGATATTCAACAACCACTACGGAGAGTTCTTCCCTGAGCCCCGCGCGCTACTCAGTAAGTCCAACATTTATGTGGAGTTCTTTCCCGAGCCCGTGTGCTTCTCAGTAAGTCCAGCATTTATGTGGAGTTCTTTCCCGAGACCCATACGTTACTCAGTAAGTCCAGCATTTATGTGGAGTTCTTTCCCGAGCCTTGCACCGGATCTAGGTTAATTTATATGATGCATTTATATGTTTATGTGTTATGTCTTTTATCTTTGGATAAAAACATCAGCTAAATGACTAAATGTAAATGGGTGAACATCGATGTAGGCTCACACACTTAATACTGGACTTTCATACACACACCACTTAGGATACACACACACACCGCAACCAATAGAAATACTAATATATTATATTAAACGTTCAGTTAAAATACATGTGTGAGATTTTTTCTGTACATGTCAATACCCTCCCCTCACACACAGACACGCAAACACAAACAGAAACACACTAATGTAATGTCCACACAAGTGCAGACACACTCACGTAAACACACACTGTCTATATGTCTAAATAATACATTTGTTGATGAACCTCATTGAGGAAATAATATTGTGTAAGTGTGTCACATAAAATTCTCACAGCCACACAAACTCACATGAACTCCTTTGTGCGCTCAATACGCAGTCACGTTGACCTACTCAAACACACACACACACACACACACACACACACGATCAGGCTTTTCAACATGGAGCACAACAAGCCCTGCCACTTGGCTACGCCCTTTTATGGTACATAATTATCACCATTCTAAAAGGACAATATGTAAGCAATCATGCATGCAATGGCGCTTTGATTAAAGGAAGACTTCCATGCTCCCCCAGGGTGATAATTTTGATGAGGCTGTTTTTATGGCTGATTTCAACTTTTTTCCCCCCTTCATTTTGGGTTTTGGGGGTGGGTGAGTATGTTGCTGATGAGCTAAAATTTGAATGAAAGTAGTCTGGTGATCACAATTGACCCCATCAGATACGCTATAATCAGCAGCAGAAGTTCAAAGTTCGTTTCTTTTAAAAAATGAAACATTGGAAGCAAGAACAATAGAGGTAGTGACGTGTCATGGATATCGGAAGACAATTATGATGGCACAGATGTCATGGATACCAATGAATAAGAGTGAAGTAAAGCTAGACTTGGTTAATATGGACATCTTTGCCCTACAAATATTGATTAGCGGTTTGTTGTTGTGACTTATTTACATTCTGTATGTTGGATGAACCACTGTTGAAGCAAGTAGCAGCATTTGGCAATTACTAATTTTACTGTAACATATCAATTAATCTCTTTAAAAAATGCATGAACCATAGAAAAAGAGGCAGCAAGTTTCTGTTCCGTTTCTTAACAGAATCAGATGTGCAACATATGTGAATGTAGGAATGCTGAATGCAAGTTTGATGAGTTTATATGGAGCACTGATTTGTCTGCCCTTTCCTCTCTCTCTCTCTCTCTTTCTTTCTTTCTTTCTTTCTTTCTCTCTCTCTCTCAGGCACCATGCGGAAAGTAAAGTCCCTCCGCGATCCGGCCGTCAAAATGTCTAAATCGGACCCCCAGAAGCTTGCTACCATCAGCCTGACTGATTCGCCAGACGACATAGTACTAAAGATCCGCCGCGCCGTCACAGACTTCACCTCCGAAGTGACCTATGACCCCGACGCCCGGCCCGGCGTGTCCAACCTGGTGTCGGTCCACGCGGCTGTCTCGGGCCTCACCGTCGAGGAGGTGGTCCGCCAGGCGCACGGGATCGACACGGCCCACTACAAGCAGGTGGTGGCCGAGGCTGTGGTCCAGAGGCTGGATCCCATCCGGAGGGAGATCCAGAGGCTGAAGGACGACCGGGCCCACCTGGAAAGTATTCTGGCCCGTGGGACACTCAAAGCTCGGGAGCTGGCCTCACCGGTGATGAAAGAAGTCCGACAGCGCGTAGGCTTCCACTGACTGTGTGTGTGTGTGTGTGTGTGTGTGTGTGTTTTTTAAATTGCGGCTGCCCTGTTCTCCAAGGAAGATCTGCTACTCTGGTGGAGTCTTGCTACAGCCTTATAGCAACATCCCTGACCAGAGGCTCCAAAAGAGATGGATTAGATTATTGTGATTATTAGATGATGCTGAAATGGAACCACGTCATAGAAAAGGAATTTGCCAGCTACAAGGAGAATCAAGCTGTAATTCTTTTTTTTTTCCCTCTGTCACAATGGAAGAAAGTCCTCTTCTGTTGTTATCTTGTGATACTGAAACTGACCTTGCTAGCCTTCTGTGACTTGAGTAGGTCAGTTTGTTTTGATTGTTGTGGTAACATTTACACTGAAGGTAACAAGGGCTATTGAATGTGATATGTTACCAGTGTCAGCTAAGGAGAAGGGACAGAGAGAGAGAGAGAGGTGCCTAGTCTTCCCAGTGGCTTGTGAAAAAGAACTCTTCTGTATCCTTCAGGCCCTGCAATCTTGGGGAGACAGACTGTTTTCCCAGAATGTATTCTGGGACATTTTTATTGGCACTATGGAAACTAAAGCGAGACTGGTGATGACGCTGTCTCTACTGTACAGGTGAGCTTATAGAGACAAGCTCTTCCTTACACTGTTGCTCAGTCACACACTTTCAGTGACCCCCCCCCCACTGTTCCTTAATTATATTATTTTGTCATGTTTTCTATTTATTTTCAGAATAAATGTAAAAAGAATGTTATAATGAAACTGTACAGTGTTAATGCACATAAATATCCATTCATGCTTACAATGGGTGCACACACACTATGTTGAGATTTGAAATCCCTTTCACACCTGCAGCCCACCCTGCATCCAATACAACATACACACACACACACACACACACACACACACACACACACACACACACACACACACACACACACACACAAAAAGAACACTGGTACAGCCATCATCATTTCCCCATCATTCAGTGCAGGTCAGCAACGCGACACATCGTGAACACTTCCCCCTCACTGTGATGGTTGGACAGACCGTCCGACCTGCCTCTGGTTAAGACAATATTTCTACCTTCTGCGGTCCATCTTGACGTCTTCTCTCTGCCAGCCCGTCTAATGGATCAAATAAACTGTGGGGTCTGGCCTCCGCCGTTATTTTCCAAATGGATATTTACATGGGAACCGGGAGGGTGTTGGAGATGCCCCGCGTACATGTTCGGCCTTGACCTCACCACTTTTTTACAATGCAAAATTATATATCTCGGGGGTTCGCTGCCATCTATAAGGCCGCTTTGAATATATTTTAAAACTGGCCCAGTTCAGCTGAATTCTGATAAAGGCAAGCACGGTTTCTCTCCCTCCTTTCGACATGTCTCTCGAGCGCTCTCGCTTACACTGATGTCATTTTTATTTACAGTGGCGCGAGCACCTGTGAAAATCGTCATGTAAGGCTTGCGTTGGCTATCTCATGTACTTTAAGGCCAGAAAGAAGCGATGGAAGGGAAAGGAAATCGCATTGCATGTTGGCCTACACGTCATGTTCTTTTGCTGATCTAATCGTGTAATATATAGTGACCTTTCACATTTCTAGAACTCCGCTCAAGAGTATAATATATTTTTTCTACCTCAATGGGCAACGTAGTTATATATTAAACTTTAGATAAATAGTAGTCTTAAGTCAAAATATTAAAAAAACGAATATTTAGTTACCGGTTTTTCATTCGTTCTCAATGCAGTCTGCTATCATCTCCACTTTTATTAACATGTCATTCACACAAGATGTCAGCGCGGGTGTCTTATTTATGGACAAGAAGATTTATTTAATTTAGGCAAAACAAAAACAGGCTAATCTGAACACAGAAACGGTGTGATTATGTAGTAGGCTATGCCTACCTTAGAAAATGTTAATGTGTGTGGAAAATCGTCAGCTACATAAAGAAACACGCCTCGTCGCATAGCCTATCCATAAATCATACCTGTGGCTTTAGCTGCGTGCGTGGTAAAGTTTTATTTAATTGGGTTCAGAAGCTCAGAAAAATCAACAAAACATTTACTTCGTTATTTATACTGATGACTAACCCGTCTAGTAGTCGAAGATGAAATGATCCTATAGAAATGTACGATATATTATAAATATAATGATTGTTTTAAATAAATATGTGTAGGGCCTACAATTTTGCGGATATTATTTTTCCAACTTGTTTCCAAACAGACGCGGAGTGTCTGAAATATTTTCCATGCAGTCGTGTGCTTCACCAAGCCCCAGTAATGAAGAAAATGAAATATTTTTATACTTTTGAAGTTCCAGGAAAACTCCTAGGGATTATACACACCGATAGTAAATCTTAACCTGCACTATTACTGAACTATCTAAAATGTTGACGTTTCCCCTCAAGACATTTTACGAATCGGTAGATGATCAGAACCTCCCTTACACGCCGCCTCCCATGAGATTATTTTAATTGGACAATGTTTCTCCAGGGTCGAAGAGGGCTTAGCTTACCCTTCGTGACTGGACGCCGTCGTTTATCCTTCCCATATGTAAAAACATGAAGTGGAGAAATTGTGTCTGTAAACAGCCCTGGAAAATACGGTTTTAAATGGATACCGATAAAGCTGGCGCAGTGTGGTGAGTGTTAGTTCATCCAGAGCAATGACAAGCCCTTTCCTCACTACTTGCATTGCGTTCTCCCCATAACCTACATTTAAGCGGAGATCCGCGTTTCATGTAACGATGTGAATTAGGGAAATATACAGTCCTACATGTAGCCCCAAATTCCTGATATCTTTTGTTGTTTTATTCCAAATGTTATGATATGTAACACGGCTGTAAAGCGGAGTCATAAAGAGGACACTTACCATAAATTTGAAATCTCCGCCTGTGGCCAAAAAGCGCCAAAAGTGGCGCACATCTTTGCCTATTGCCCCGGGATACGTTGGATTTGTTGCAAAGTATTAAAGACAAAATCAAATGTTATGTTAACTGATTTGACGGAATCCAGAGCTGTTTTTATATAGGTCAGAGGTCATATTACTCTTTTTATGCAACACAGTTTAAAACTCCACGCATTTGTGCAGAGAAGACCTCTGTTAATTTCAAGTTGATTAAGTGTTGACTCAATTCTATAGGCCTATAATCAGGTGTTAAACTACTACAATAAAAAAGATGGACGGTGTCTACAGTGAATTGTGCGTGCTGACAATTGTCAAAGGCATAGGCATATGTCCGAAAAATATATATATTTTTCTCAACTAAAGGACGAAGGAGACGACGGACGCGACAGGGGCATCTTATAAATAGCAGTTCTTTCTCTTACCTGTCTGCCCAGGGCATTGCGTTGAGAGCTTAAAAACGAAAACTGTGTACACAACAGATGTTATTTCAATAAAGATTTGTTAATTTGTTTCCGTTGAGATGGCATTTTGATTAGCCCAGTCGTGGAGATTTTGACCAATTCACAGGGTGCATTGAATTGATTGGCTAGACTATACATGACCGATTCTCGGTCAATTGTAATGGTTACACTTTAGTTTGCATTGCAGATTTTTTTGTCAGCCTATGCTGTCTGGTTGGCCTGCTTCAAACCCAGTTGTTTCAGCGTTAGAGGCGGAGATCAGTGTCCTTCAGGACTATAGCCTATGTTCCGTCGTGTTTAGTCATGCACCGACCAGAGAGGAGGATATTTAATATTCAGTCAAAATGTTATTACTTGATAGACAAATGTATTAGCCTATATCTCCGAGATAGGCTATGCCTCCAGCCATGATCTGAGTGTGCCCTTTTGCTTATGGTTGACAACTATTTTCATATGCGGCGGATGGCAAGACTATAACATCTTACTGATTTGGGAGTAAGGCTACAGAGTACAGGGTTATTGCTATCATTCAAATTCATGAGAGTTTTTGAGATATTCTAAACAATAATGAAGTACATGGGAATTTGAAATGAAGAAAAGCATATTTCATATTTTTTGGTATTGGTAACAATAAAATATATATTCTACCATGTAGCTTCCATAAACATGTATGTCTATAGGTCAGATGATGACCCGTGCAATGAAAAGTCCACACAGTCTAGGTTGTACAACATTAATGAGTAACCTGACTGCATTTTTAAAACTTCATAACGAACAGTTTCGCCTCCATATATTAGACTTGTGTGGCAAATTGCACGACTACAAATGATTCCATGATGATCGTGAAAGAAATAACTATTTAGATCTTAACGAATTAGTGAAAATTATGCCTTACAAACCCTTTAAGAGCATTATGACATCTCTAATGTTGCAGGAGAGAGGTGAAAATGAAAAACACTGAGATCCACTTGGCACTTATTAGCATTGTTATTGACATCTTTTTGCGCTATTGTTGACTACCGATATGTCAGGCTGGAAAGACTTTGGGTCTTGGGGGGGTTCGACTCGACCCACAGAAACACTTGTGCATGATCCTGACGGCAAGAAGGAACGACTAGTGCTTGGTCGTTCACATTACCATAATCAATCACAAATATTTGAGGATGATATCAGAAGTAGTTAATCATTAAAAAAATCGTACCTAAGAAATTTGCAAATGGTTGCATAGTGATGTTAATCAGAATGTTTTAGTGTAGCCTATTTTAAATACCACAATTCTCAATTAAAAAATAATTTCATTTGCATCATATAAAAATGGCTTTGTAATCTTACTTCAAATTGGTACTGTTGTAAAGTACCAGGCACAACATAGCGACCGTCTTTATTACGATAAAGTCGGTCAGAACAGCTTTCTGGTCTTTAAAGTTGCAAAATATCCGCAATTTAATGATTTAAAATTACCTCCATAATTCATTGTTTTCAGGTCACTTTTACCCATTTTCGTTGGGCCACTCAAAGGTAGCGTGTGTAGGCTACCCAAGGCTGTCACTATAGGCTAGACCCTCGGCTGACATCTAAACGAATTGCGAAGCCTATCTGTTATATACTTCAGAGCAAGACCCAACAGCCGTGGACAGCCTTAAAGATCTTAAGCAGCAGCTCAGCACATAGAGTAGCCCATTTTACAGGCTGACTCACCTGCCATCGGACTTAAGCCCTGTCGGATTTGCCCATGCACCGGTACGCCAAAGTTAAGCTCAGTCGCTAAAGTATGTGAGAGAAATTACATTTCAGAACTATCTCGTGGTTTATGCAGTGACTGATATAGGATTGGTAGCCACAGCGTATTTATGGAAACACAATATATGGAATAACCTACACATTTATAACTAAAGCTAAAAGCACTCTCTCCTCCGCAACGCAATGTGGGTTCTAATTGATATTTTAAGTTTGATCTGAAAATGTTTAAATTGCCATAAGCTAGATATATTTTGATGGGTATTGGCGCACTGGGCCCATAATAGCTGACAACGTGTGGAAATCTTCCACAAAGAGGAAATGAGCATCACTGCGACTTCATCGTACACATACAGGCAATGCATGTAGAAGTGAATGAGTCAATAAATACAATTTTGAAGGGACGAGGGTAATTCATGTCGCAATGCTGTTTCAAGTTTAATAAGAAACGGGTTTTACTTCATGTAGCCTAGATAAATGTAAACCTCAAACTCTTGGAGACATTCGTATTATATTGCCTTTTCCCAAAAACATTCAACCATATATTTTTCTTCATAAAGCCCCAACGAGGTTAATTTACTGTTGCACGGTCGGTCAGAAGAGTCCAGCCAAATGCTCCAGTTCCACGAGCTGTTATTTCCCTCCTCTGTTATTGGACGACATATTTTGGTTTTCTCTCTTTCCGCGTTTCTCATTGGACACACGGGATTTGACAGGGAGCGAGAGGGCTGCCCTTATGTCTTCGAAAAAAAGTTCTCCAGAAGTGAGTATCAATCAGAGAGCAGAGAGAGGGACAGAGAGAAAGAAGGAGGCAGGACGGAGTCACGAAAACAGCTAGTCATTATCAAAATATCTCTTCGAACCACATTTACTCTGCCACGCCATTGACTGCTATGGGACATGGCATCTAATCTCTGTAAAAGTTTAAAACTCTTGAGGTAGTCATAGGTTGGGGGATTACTTTTGTCACCGGAAAGTTTTTCTTCTTCGTCCAAGCTCGCTGTAAACTTTCTGCTTGTTTTGTTTGCTCGGTACCTGTGTGTGCGGAAGGAGTTTTTGTCGTCCCCTCTGCTGGATTTGTTGCGGGAGAGATGAGTGACAGGAGACGATCTGCCGCCGCGCTGAGCTCGAGAGCGCACGCCTTCTCGGTGGAAGCCCTGATCGGGACGAACAAGAAGCGGAAGCTCCGGGGCTGGGAGGAGAAGGAGCTCGAGCTCTCCATGGAGAGCCTCGCCACGAACGGACAATTAGGAGACGGTGACGATCCTGCGCATTGTCTGGATATCGACCCGGGTTAGTTGCGTAACGACAGTTGGCTTATTTTTTTTGTCCTGGTGTTGAACAATGAATACGGGTCTTATAAGTGGCATGGATTAAACGGCTGGCATGGGTGGCTTGTTGAGCAAGCTCAGCTGTTTTCACCATCATCTGTTAGCTGACTGTTCAATCAAAGAAGAAGTAGAACTAGTATACACGGCAAAGATGGCTAGCAGTTTATAAACAGGTTTACTCTTCATTTTAAAATTACCAGTGTTTAACATGTGACTGTGCAATGTTCTTACTGCAATGCTTGGCAACAGAACAGTACACAAACTAGGCCTTCAGTTCTCCATGAACAAACTTCAGCTTTTAAAAGTGGTATTTTTGACCTATTATAATAGCATTTAAAATATTGGGGAGATCCTTTAGCACATAAATTTAACCCGGTTCCTTTTTCATACGCAATCAGATTATATTTTATTTAATTGCCAAAAAGACTACAGCATTATTTAAATGTTCATTTTAATTTGGTATGTCTATTTATATAACCCAATATCAGCTTACCTTGAAGCTGTCCACAATTTGAAAAGCGTGACGTGGTTTTTCAAGGCCGAGCTTTTAGCTATCAAGTATTTTCAAGCGCTTAACTATCTGCTCTGTGTATTGAAATACATATAGTATATACATTTGTAGTGAAATTAAATTAGTCAATTATGCAATCGTCTTTTCCTTGGTTCATATGTTTCATTAGGGTTAAGTTAAAAGGATTTGATGGCATAGGCTACATTGTTACCACGAGTAACATTGTTACAACGTGTAAACTCCTGCAAACAGGTGAGGATGTGTACGCAAGTCTTTCGCAATTCAACAAGTCTCTTGGTGTTGTCAGATTAGATTTGACTGTGTGTGTGTGTGTGTGTGTGTGTGTGTGTGTGTGCGCGCGCACGCGTGCAATGGCATGTGTTTGTGTGAGCGATGGCACAGGCGCGCTTGTAGTGTGTGTCCCCTCACTGGACTTGTAGCGATGTTGCACCGCTCATCCCTTGTTAGTTGCTCCCTCGGACCTTTTGAGATAAGATTAGACAAAGGAGGAGACGCGCAGCTGATAAATCCATCTTCGCTTATTTCCAAGCCCTGCTAATTACTGCTGTTAATATTGAAGTCAAGTGCATTACAAATTCAAAATCACTTTGGTGACCTTTAATGTCGAGCCCTACTTGACTGTGTTGCAAAGGGAGTTACTTACGGGCCTTCCAACGGTAAGACACATTTTAGCGTTTACTACCTAAAAATACCAGTTTCGTGGATGATAGTGGTGATGAGTTAAAAATCAATATACCCTGAATATTTGCCTCTTTTTCCATATATACTTGCCAACCTTAAAAACACGCTTGAGAGTTAAGCATCATGTCAAACCCGCTTGAGAGTTAAGCATCACACACACACACACACACAAATAAATAAAGGATAACTCGAGCGCAATCAACACCAGTAGTATTTTTTTGGTGCAAAGATTGTACTCCAAATGCAAGCGTGAATACAATTACTGAATCAATAATTAATAATTAAATAAATTGACATAGTCTTTCCGACGTGATACTCCTGGGAGATCCTTAGGGTGTGAGTGGCTCGAGCTGAGCTTTCATCTAAGTGCAATTGAGAGACGCTTCAAAAGTAGGCCCCGCTCGCTTATTAACCAGGGGCAAGTAGCTAAAATGGCCCGTTACTAATTGATAGCCAATAATTGAAGAACAACAATTTAGCACTGACCTCCAGGAGATGTTACAGATTCAATATGCCGGTTTTCTTCTCTGTTTTAAAAGATAAACTGACATCTTTTTTTGTGTTTTGCTGCAAAGACTTTTTCCACACGCTGACTGGAAGACAATTTAACCTATTGAAGAATGCTTGATGTTTTTAACAGGCGAGGATGACTTAATTTGCCAAGACTTTTCCATTCACCGAAGAGTTTCTGAGTCTCCGTTTTTACAAGCTTACCCTCGGAGCTTTGATAAAATATATTAGGCTATTTTGTGCTTATGACACTGCGATCATCCTCCCAAGTAACTAAATCTGAAGACTGTTTTTACTGTATAATTCTAACACTTTATAATGATCATAATGCTGTCATGTCAGATTTTGGTGTAAAATGTAATATGAAGAAATTAGCAAATGATCCCCCCAAAAAAAAAAAGAATAACCACCATTTCTACACCATTTCTCGACATACATCTTAATACCATAGCCTAAATAAAGCATGTTTATGGAAAATAATATTAAAAGTTCACCAACATCCATAACTCAAAGACAACCGACCATTTTTCAAATCTGAATAAACGCGACAGGTTGAGTGACCTGACCCAAGCGAAAGGTCTTCAGTGCGCTCCAAGCCGTCTACCGAGTGATGCCCAGAACAAGTGTTCCATGTCTGGAATGTCTCATAGATGAAGACTGGGGAACTAAATCTGTCCATAACAAGGACACAAGTTGTCATCCCCACGTTAAGAGTTTAGTCACTCGAGGATTGTTTTCGTGCTTGCTCTGCTGCATGGATGTGGTGGCTTTGTGTATGTGTGTGTGTGTGTGTGTGTGTGTGTGTGTGTGTGCGTGAGTGCGTGAGTTGCTTGATTGAAAAGACACCCCGAGGTCCAGTGCGCTGGGGTTTTTTTTGTTCTTGGCAGTGGCAAGAAGTGTGTGAGTTTGCATCTTTCAGCCGTGCCTTGAATGCACTCGATTATTCGCGATCATTGAAAACAGCTCGACTTCATGGTCAGTTGTTGTGATTCTTTTTTCCCCGGTTGGGATTTAATATGATGGGTTTGCCCTCTTTTGCGACTTCAAACCGGCAAAACATTAGTTCTGAAACACATTTTCGTGGAAGGATTTGATCAAAGGCTACGGGAAACCGCCACTATAGGCTAATGTGGGCCACGAATCCACTCGACATTGACTGTAGCCTATATGTCTCAACATAAGGTAACGTATTTTAATATTGAAAAATTCTTCTTCATTTTTCTTATTTGGAGAGGGGACACTTTGACATTGATTTAAAAGTATTAAAAACCACAGGATCGTGATAGAGTAAGCTATTTTATCTCCCTCTACCGAAAAAGTAAGGAAAGAGAAACGGAATGCTTTTGAATAGTGTAAGACTTGCCAAAATATTAATTAATGCATAATAGTATATCACGGTTAAAGTGAATAATAAAGAAATTCGAGAAATTGTATTAAGTTTTAATTAGAGCATGTGTTTGAAACGAGCTTATATAAACAGAGTTGAAACGTGAATGTCCCCGGTGACAGTGTGGAAAATATTCCATTTGGTATTTTAAATAGGACAGCTCTGTCATCAGTCCATAAATTCACACTTCTGTGTAAATATTATGCATCTGACAGTGCATTTTTACAATCTCTAGGAAAATTACAAATGCATGTAAAGCAGGCTTAAATTTCTCATATTTGTTTAAAAAAAAAAAAAAGCCTATGCGGATGAATTTTATAACATATTATGTTTCACTGTGGAAAAAATAGAGCCTGCCATCTAGCAGTTTATTATGAGCATTTTTCTGCCACAAGTGTAATGCTATGCACTGAATATGAAACCCAAACCTTTTCCTAAATACAATTACCCAATACACGAGTTTACATTTAACATTTGAACTATAGACTATCTTTGTGCGCATAAACTCTTCTTTGTGAAAGACCATAACTCCAAAGACCATACTCTTTGTAAATGTCTCACTGGTGTTTTTCTATGGACCGGCAAACCAGCTTAAAAATATATCCCTCAGCTATGGAGGCCAAATGAAAGACGACAGATGTGTGTGCTCGAAAAAAGGGTTTTTAATCTTTATTTTTATTGCCTCCCTCATACGCAAGCTCCAGCGAAGCCCAGCGGAAACAGGTGGCTGTGTTCCGTGTGGATAGGGTTACTTTGCAATTTCATGCTTGGTGGATCGCTACTTACCCACGCTACATGAAGTAGGCGAAAAAACAGTGTTACAAGTGCATTAAATGCATTTTCTATCCATAAATCTCCTCGCATTCGGAGAAACATGAATGATGTGTTTGGGAAGTGTTGTAGTGTTCATAAAGGAATAAATGCGCCCCCAACAAACTCTAAAGCGTCTCTCTCTCTCTCTCTCTCTCTTTCTCTCTCTCTCTCTCTCTCACACACACACACACACACACTGATTAAAACCGACCAGATCTTGAACTTAGCAACTTCTGACCCCAGTAGTGGCAAGGCACCATGCAAAAAAAATCTGATCCAATCAGGCAGGCCTGGCCACTGCCACTTAGGCCTTGGAGCAATTGCAAAGGCACATTATCTTGTAAAGTCATTCTCTCTCTCTCTCTCTCTCTCTCTCTCTCTCTCACACACACACACTCACACACACATACACACACATGCAGCTGCGCTTCCAAAAAGCCTTCAGTGTATCACACACTTCTTTAGACATTTGTCCTCTTCCTCCCGCTCTCTCTCCATCCCTCTCTCTCTGTCTCTCTCCACTAACTTATCACCAGTAAGTATGTGTAGCTAGTTTGGAGTGATGACTATTGTGTTTGGGTGTTTAGAGTAAGCCTTGTCCTCGCCTGTAACGTGGGTGTGTTTCCCTCTCCTTGTTGTCAGTCACATGCTTGACGCTTATTGTCCGTCGCATCGCTGGACATGTCTCTCCTCAGCCGGCCTGGCTTGGCATTGGCCCATCGGGCCCTCCTCCCCGAGTCTGTCTCCCTCCATCTTTTTCTTCTTTTCACACTTGCTTTATTAGCTTCTCTCCTCTTCCTCTCTGCTCAGTCTTCTCTCTCCTTCTCTTTTTCACTTGCTGTCCTTTCCCTCTCTCCCTCTCTCTCTCTCTCTCTCTCTCTCTCTCAGTATTCTCTCGCTCCAACATCAGGCCGGCAGTGGTGTAATGTATTGCAGGCATGCGTGAGTCTGTTCACACTTTTACCCAGTTCTTAGGTTCCCCTGTGCTTGGCTGTCCTGGCCCCCTTCTTCTCTTTCTCTGTCTCTTTCTCCTTCTCTTTCCATCTCTCTCTCTCTCTCTTTTTCCTCGCTTTCCTTCTCTCTCTGGTTTGGCAACACTCATGCGGGGGAGCTCGCCGAGCTGCTGGGAGATTTGTCGAGGGCCCTCTGCCGAGGTGGTGCCGAGGTCGCTCTGCATGCGTGTGTGTGTGTGTGTGTGTGTGTGTGTGTGTGTGTGTGTGTGTGACAGAGAGAGTTTCTATGTCTCTAAGTGTGTGTGTGTGTGTGTGTGTGTGTGTGTGTGTGTGTGACAGAGAGAGTTTGTATGTCTCTAAGTGTGTGTGTGTGTGTGTGAGGTGTGAGTGTGTATGTGTGTGTGTGTGTGTGTGTGTGGCAGAGAGAGTTTGTGTGTGAGTGTGTGTGTGTGTGTGTGTGTGTGTGTGTGTGTGTGTGTGTGTGTGGGTTTAGGGGTTCGAGGCGAGCCTGATGACAGCGGCACTGAAAACGACAGGGCCTGATAGCTTTGGAAGGGGCTGAGAGATCTGTTGTGATCGGTAATCAACAGCCAGTCTACAGCTGCTGACTCATAGATCTGCTGGTGTGTGTGTGTGTGTGTGTGTGTGTGTGTGTGGGGGTGGATATATGGGAGAGGGTCATCAGTATAATCACGTTGAAAGAATCTCTCAAGAGGATGCTGAAAGGTCTCTTCTACCCCCTCCTCCCTCTACCATGACCATTTGTGGTTGACTCCTGTAGTGCGTATGTGTGTGTGAGTTTGCGCCTGCGTCTGTGTGAAGGCCATGTTCATGTTTGTCCATCTGTTGGAGTGTGTGTGTGTGTGTGTGTGTGTCACTGGGTATGTGTGTTTATCTGCGTATGGAGTCCAAGCAGTCAGTATGCATCCGTGTGTGTGTTTGTGTGCCTATGTGTATGTGTTCAGGGCATGCTAATTTGTTAATTTTTGAGCTATGTTTATATTCCATGTGTGTTTGGGCATTTATTAATGTGCAGCTATGTTTGAATGAGCCTTATATGTCTATCAACTGTGTGTGTGTGTGCCTGTGTGTGGGTACGTGGGGATGGGCACAGTTCTCCCATGTCCTCAGAAATCTCTGTGCCCTGGTGCGTTCTGGGTGTTGAAGACTTCGTGGTTGGGGCTGGGCTCATGTCCAGCTGCCCAAGACGCTAGCACTCCCACACCACCCCCCATGCTTCTCTCCCCCAGCCTCAATTTCAGGATGGACCCTGCCAAAAAAAAAGAGAAGTGATGACTGTCAGTACCCGCTCCGACTGGCAAACTGACAAAGAAATGTTCACACAGACAAGAAAGAAACCAATTCACCAATTGAAAACTGAGCAATATAATTTGATTTTCTATCTTGTTCCCTCTTTGGTGACTGCATCCTAAAACAGTCATTCTATACTTCTGAAATTCCCAGTCTCGCTCATACCCCGGGCTTTTTCCCCTGGACTGCATAAGATCCGCTTTGGTTTGGTGGGCTTAGCTCTGTGTGTGTGTGTGTGTGTGTGTGTGTGTGTGTGTGTGTGTGTGTGTGTGTGTGTGTGTGTGTGTGTGTGTGTGTGTGTGTGTGTGTGTGTGTGTATGTGTGTGTGTGTGTGTGTGTGTGTGTGGAGGCATGGAGAAAGGCTCTCCTGAGTGTATTTAGAAGTCTAAAGGGTAGGACGGTTCACCGATATGGTGGGGGCACCACCTTTTGCATGTGTTCTATTTTCATCACATTGACACCAAGTAACATACTTGGTTTGTCATCAAGAACAGCATTTAAACATATTCTATTAAATATGCTGCATAAGAAAAACAAAAAAGAAAATCAAATACTCTATAATTATAGTAATAATTAAAAAAACAAAACAAACGTATTTCATGTTCTATATTAATAATAATGACTAGCTACCTATTCTTAGTTACTGTGCCTGAAATCCAACAGGAGACTTTTTTGTCCACATGTTATTAGGTTCATCAACCTATCATTAAATAAATACAAAACATTATTTTATTCAAAATAAAATAATGTTCTGTATAATGTATTTTTAAATTATGTGCAGGTTATATGCGTGTACTATCTTAACACATGGTCCAAATCTCATCAGGCCCCGATTTTCTGCTTATGCTTCTAATGCTTACAGACACCAATAAACCTTTCGGCCCAACTGAAGCTCTCCATCTTGAGAACTCAACAGTATTAAATGGTGTCAATATCTTAGTTAGTTATTCTTGTTTTTTGGAAGTTTTAAATGTTTTTTATAACTATCTAAATTGCATTTAAATGAGCCGTCTGTATAGCCTACATACGTGTTTGAAAGTATATCACCTATATAAACCATAGCTTGACATAGCGTTATAGCGTCATATAAATGTAATATATTTGAGCTTTTATTTCTTTGCTTTGTTTGGACCACGTGGCGCGCACTAAAGAAATATTTAGGCCCAACAGTATCCGCTAATTTATAGTGTTTAGGTGCCAATTTGACAGAATATTGACAATATATGTAGTCCAATAGTCACTGCACTGAAAGTCAAGTTGGATTTATTTTCCTTATATAAAAAGAAACGAGTTGTCACCTCTCACAGCCAGAAAGGATCCACGTCGTTACCTTTCCTGGCTGCAGGGGATGTTACAAACCCGCCAACTTTCCTGGTCCCTATCAGTCTCTTTCTGCCGCCTGTCACTATTATTGCTCTATTTATTTACTTGCAACCTTTTCGCAGATTCGGAGGCCAGTCCCGGCTCAGACGGCGAGGGTTTGGCCGAGCGGACGTCCTGCTCTTTCGGATCCCCCGCCGACTTGGCCCCCGCCGGTTGCGACCCTTCGCCCTCTGCGTCCATGGAGGACATCCAGATGGAGCTGCAGTGCGCTGATCTCTGGAAGCGCTTCCACGATATCGGCACGGAAATGATCATCACCAAAGCAGGAAGGTAGGCTATCTCAGTCGATGGCGCCTGTCAGGAGAAATAGAATGGGCGAGGTCTGGAAAATTAATTTTTGCATTTTTAAAATCTCTATAAAATCTCTATCACTCTATATATTTCTGAAGGGATTCATTTATGAGGTGATTAGCAATAATTAGCTGGCACGAGGTTAAAATTGTTTATGAAGTTCGACGGAGAAAGGGCAGTAATTAGGTTGCTACCTAAGTCCACCTTATTGAAAACATATTTCTTCCGTACAGCAAGAGAGAACACACACACACACACACACACACACACTTGTCTCGCACCGAAAGGCCACTGCGCTGGGGGAATAACTTGAGCACGGTATGTTTTTTGGGGTGCTAATGTGTTGCACATGGGGGCAAGGGCTCCGGACGCTCGTGAGCCGGTCTCTAATCACACACCATACATGACGCGCGGGGTATTCCTGTGCTGATGTCAGGACGGACTATAACCGACACAGAAAGGGGAGAGCTGTTTCTAATTAATAACTTTGAAATATGTTTTTGGTTTTCTGGCTCTTCTGGGCAGCAATTACAGCCCTAGCCGAGCATATAACTTAACCTACACCGGTCTTAAGAGGACCTTTACCCCGTTCATTCTCGCGCTGGGACTGCCAGGCATTTCCCATGTCGTTCGGGCCTTTTACGATCATCAGGCTGATATGAAAACGTGTCCGCATTCATTATAATCGCATTTGTCTACTCTGAAACACAGACAAAACTTTCAATTCGGGATATTTTTTGTCAGGCTAGACGGCTGTAAAGTGAAGGTCATTAATAAAAGCCAGAAAAAGGAAAGGAAAGGAAAGGGGAAAAGACCTCGAAATACCAAGTCAACTGGGAACCCTTTTGTCTAAGTGTCGCAAAGGTTGAGAATAAACATTTGTTGTTCAGCTTGTGTTATGGGTGCGTAACGGTGGAACACTTGCATATTCCAGAATTAGGTTGCATGCATGTCCAACCTTTTCCAAAGGTCTTCTGTCGGCCTCCATAACCGCGCGTGCGTGCATGGACTCCGGAGACTTATGAGTTGTGAAGCGACATCGGCGACGACTTGAGAGCCATTGCTATTCCGTCTATTTCTAACTCTCTAAAGATTTTAATAATACTAATTGGACTATTATTATTATTATTATTAGTAGTAGTAGTAGTATTAATATATTTAGAATATTAATAATAGCCCAATTATAATAGTAGTAGTAGTAATAATAGGCCTAATAATAATATAATTTGTGTGATTACAGTATGATGACCTCAGTCTTTTGATCATCTTGAGCGTATACTAAGGCAAGAATTATAATAAAAATAGCCTAATAGTCACATCCTATTCTATTTAATAACTCCTTTCTTGACACGTAAAGTCTGCCTACATCATATAATAAAAACAGCCTATGAAACATACAACAACAACAATGCGCGCAATTCTGGTGTAGGGCCATTGTAGTGTGGGTTAAAATATGTTTTTCTTATTAACAAAATCAGATAAAAAAAAATGATAAATCTCACTATTTCCCTATTCTTCGACATCCATGCATATCTGCTTTTTACACCAGCGTGTTTGCTCTCCTGTAGGCTACTTCATAAATTGGATTTAGGTAAATATAGGATTGTCAATATATCATTCTCATACTCCATAAATTAGATTTACTTGGGTAATAGCCCCTGAAACGTAATTACTCTCCTCATTTTAGCGCAAGGCTTACATGAATAGCTGTGTGTATGTCATGCCTTTCCTAATAATAAGCCTATAGAAGGGAAGTACGAAAACAAGCCTTTTTTCTCATTATGAACGGAAAGATTTATGACGTTAAAATGAAAAGGGAAAAAATGCGGCGTTTGAAGTGTAAAATGAGGAATTGTTTTAAAAATCTCTCTGTATGCCGTGTTTTTTTTAATGCGTCCCTTTGTTCGCAGCTCAACTTATTTTCCTTGTTTGCATCAAATTACTGACGTTTCTGAGAAGTGAGTGCATATTGTCAGTTGCGGGTGAGGGTGTGTGTGTGTGTGTGTGTGTGTGTGGGGGCGGTTTTTCGCCCACAAGCAGGCCTGTTTTGGGGTGTTTCTGTAGCCTAGGCCTACTAAAGCTACGTAATGTACGTCTAATGAGATAATGCTTTTGACCTCATGAAAATAGAGGGTTACCATAAACGATTTAATATTTGTTGATAATGCATATGGTTGTTTTCCTCAAATTATCCTAAAGGACCTACAATGAAACAGGGCCTTTAAATTGCTGTGGTTTTATTTTGACAGAGGTAATGAATTATTATGTGTAAAACTACTTTCAAAGTAGATTAGAGAAATTAGACAATAGAATGGAGATTTGAATAAGGAGGTAACATTATTCATAAATCACTAGACTTCTGTTTTTGTAATTCCCCTTCTCAAATAGGTGCATCTTGGCTGCTACATTTGTGCATATTTGATATTTTACCAAATTATTTAATAATACCTTGCCTTATCGTTGCATTATGCTGTCCTGCTCTTTTCTCTTGCAGGAGGATGTTCCCTGCTATGAGAGTGAAGATCGTGGGTCTAGATCCCCATCAGCAATACTATATCGCCATGGACATCGTGCCTGTGGACAACAAGAGATACAGGTACACACGTGGACACATCATAGGGGAACAGCCAAAATCAAGAGCACACACAGAGGAATGTCAACACAGCCCTTAATTACTATAGCAACAGAATACCACTGTCATATCCCCCTGGACTGTGATTTTCTCTTTCCTTCTTGGGAAGAGAAATGACTTGTGTATGATTCTTTCTTTTTTTTTTCAAACTGGCCATTATCATCCTTCATATAACTTCTTTTTTCCCCTCTGAAAGTTGAACAAGGGCACGTTGACATGCTATGTTTTGTAGTTTAGCCATCATAAGATGTTTTATTATTATTATTTTTCTTTCTTTCTTCGGAGGGGTGGTTTCAAACAGTTGATCCCATCTGAGCACAATAAACACCCTCTCCGCTCCCAGTGACCTGAACGGTTCGAGAAGGAAATGTTGTTGGACATGAGACGGTTGCCCTGATATATGGCATGATAGCAATGGACCCCAGGGAAGAGAGAGTTACTTGGGCATGGAGACCGGAAGAGCACTGGTGTTCACCAAGGCCACTACACATGGATGGACTTAGCCATTGTTGATCATGGCTTGAGGCTAGATACCAAAGAGAAATTGAACTGTTTCATGCTGAGGAGCTGTGATTATTTTACAGAGAGAAAGAGTGAGAAGGAGAGAGAGAAAGAAAGAAGTGTATTTTGATCAGCTCACCGTGTGGTGGTGAATGCCGTTAACTGCATGAGTATTTTACATGGCATGTGGAAGCAACATCATCACAGCTTTGTGGGCACCATCATGGGAAAATGGCTTTACAATTTGCAGTCATTTGCTTATGGAAAAATTCATCACCAGCACCATTTATCTGAGTCTTGTTTTTAATATACGAAAGTAATTTTTCAAGTTAATCTGTGTAGTTTTTCCCCCTCTCTCTCATGAGCTACAATATGAACCCTCACCAAAACAATTTGAAGACTACAGCTTTCTGGCCAAAAGAGTGGAGACCATTTGGAGAGAAGGCCAATATCACTGAGCATTTTAGAAGCCAGAAGATCTTGTAAAGTTAAATAGGATTTTCTTGCTGGCTTGGGGATTTTTACCACAAGCCTTAGTTGGCCGAGCACGGAACTGTCACTGGAATGTCTCATAGTTCGTCGGGACCAGAGGGTGTTGGGGGGTATGGGGGTCTGGGTGGCTGGAAATGCTGGCTTTATTGGTATTTGCTTGCTTTACTTAGGCCCAATGCCTTTCTCAACGAGAGCCGAGTTTATATTAGACTTGTAAAAATCTTTGTGTGTGTATTACTTGTGTTACGTCTTTCTTTTCATGTGGTCAGACCAGCATGGCTTGAGCTCGAAAGCGTGAATAGCTAAGTGCAGACGACAGCTTTGTCCGGCCTTTTAGATGTGCCTCATCAATATATTCAGAAGTATCTGTTCTTTTACAAGCTACACACACACACACACACACACACACATACGCGCACACACACACACACACACACACACACACACACACACACACACACACACACACACACACACACACACACACACACACACACACACACACACACACACACACACACACACACACACTTTTAAAAACACATGTGCATATGAGAAATCCTGTCTTGAGGCAAACAGCGAACACACACTTTGGTGTACCCTGTAGGGTAATGTAATAGTGATACTTACTCTGTCAGTAAGGTAACCCAATATACGACTTGGTTTTGGCTGCCTATGTGTGTGTGTGTGTGTGTGTGTGTGTGTGTGTGTGTGTGTGTGTGTGTGTTAGAGAGAGAAAGAGAATGTGATGTGTGTGTGTGGGGGGTATATGCTGAACTGGGCTCCATGTGCTTGTGCAGGAGGGAAAATGCTCTTGAAGTGTGTGTGTGTGTGTATGTGTATGTGTGTGTGTGTGTGTGTGTGTGTGTGTGTGTGTGGATGTGTTTGTGCTCGGACGTGCATGTGCCTCTTCCATAGTGTGTGTACTCTCTATATTGCACATTTTAGTACTGTGTGTGTGTGTGTGTGTGAACATGCTGGCATGCGTGCGTGTGTAAGCACACGTGTATTTAGGCCTGTGCGGACTCTGCTGGACAGCTTTTGGTCTCTCTCTTCCCCGGTCGAGGCCAGTCCGAGAGGGTGTCACATAAAGTGGGATCTTTATTGATTGTGCTTGAGCCAGATGGCAGATTTATGGCAGATGAAAGGGCCCTAATCAAATTTCCAGTCCTGTTTGGAGCTAAGGTTTCCCCCTTCTTTAACACTTTCTCTGCTACACAGAGCGTAACCCTAAACAGCACTCCAAACAGGAAATTACAGAAACGCCTGGCATTCTGTGTGTGAGTGTGTGTGTGTGTGTGTGTGTGTGTGTGTGTGTATGTATGTATGTGCATTGCCGTGTGTGTGTGTCTGTGTGTGTGTGTGTGTGTGAGTCAGTGAGTGAGTGAGTGAAACTGTGTGCGCATATGTGTGTATGTGTGTGTGTGTATGTGTGTGGTGTGAGAGTGTGTGTGCACTTTGTTTGCCAGGAGGATGTCTGTGTAAGTATGTGTGAGTGTATTCATGTGTGTGAGTGAGTGAGTGAGCACTTCATTCGTTTTTGCCTGCAGGGAGGATGTGTGCATATGTATGTGTGTATGTACTTGCATGTGTGAACTCTCATTTATTCCACTGTCTGCATCGCACATGTGTGCGCTTGCACATGTTTGTGTGTTAAGGTGTGGTATCAGCAAGGTGTGTGTGCAGTTTGTGTGTATGTGTTCGTGCGTGTGTGTGTGTTTGTGTGTGTGTGTGTGTGTGCGTGCGTGCGTGCGTCCGTGCATGTGTGTGTGTGAGTCTAGGAGACGGACACACAGGGGGGGTCTAATGCAGTGCAGCGTAAAAACAAAGGGGCCCAAATGAGAGGCTTTTGTCCGTGTTTTAGCGTTGAGTGATGACTTTGGCAGAGGCGTCGCTGCTAAGCGCTTTCAACTGCGTGCATGGCCAGAACTAAAGCCAAACAGCTGTGGGACCCAGGCCTCCAGGGCGGCAGGGCACAGGAGGCAGCAACAGCACAGTCCTCCATCTCCTGTGGGGAGCCCAAGGGCCTCGCTTCCCCCATCTGTGTGTGTGTGTGTGTGTGTGTGTGTGCGGCGTGTGCGCTTGTGTGTTTGTGTGTATGGGTGGATGTGTTGTGGTACATTATAACCCAAACATTGATCAGGATTTTAATGACCATGACTTCAAATTAGGGCTAGGAAGTATGTAATATAGGCATAGTTGTGTGTGTTTCTGTATCTGTGTGTCTGAGTCTGTGTGTATGTGTTTACATCTGTTTGCGTATGTATGTGTTTACTTGCGTCTTGTGTCTGCATCTGTGTGTGTGTGTACATCTGTGTGTGTGTGTGGGTGTACATCTGTGTGTGTGTGTGTGGGTGTACATCTGTGTGTGTGTGTGTGTATGTTATTTTGTCTGTGGGTTCGTGGCCTGACTGAAGGGTTCATGTATGCTGTTATTTGGTGGATGAGTGGATGAGTGTGGTCTACTGATCTGCTCAGCTGCTGATAGAAAGGTTCATAACCTTGTCAAATATCATAGTATGCTGCATGTAGGACACTACCGGCTCATTCATGACACTGTAACCCAAGCATATGCCCCCCATTTTGAGCTGAGTTTTGCTGAAGGTTTCTTCCTGTTAAAAGGGAGTGATGACGTGCCACTCTGGCTTTAGTGCTTGTTGTCAGGGCTTCAGGCACCCTACTCAACCTATTCAGTGTTATGCCATCTCTGTGTTCTACTCATCCTTCTAAACCTATTCAGTGTTCTGCCATCTCTGTGTTCTACTCATCCTTCTAAACCTATTCAGTGTTCTGCCATCTCTGTGTCCAACTCATTGTTCTAAACCTATTCAGTGCTTTGCCATCTCTGTGTTTTACTCATCGTTCTAAACCTATTCAGTGTTCTGCCATCTCTGTGTTCTACTCATCGTTCTAAACCTATTCAATGTTCTGCTATCTGTGTTCTACTCATCCTTCTAAACCTATTCAGTGCTTTCCCATCTCTATGTTCTACTCATCGTTCTAAATGTAGAACAACTCTCGTGCTCTTGCCGTTGATGAACCAGCTGGATGCGTGTGGTGATGCAGTGGTAACGTCTCCAGTTGTCGATGCAGGATCAATTCCTGCCGTTGCGAGTCCGAGTCGCTTTGGATGAAGTGTCTGCTAAACATCAGTCAGTTTTACATACCAGTCCCTCAATGTTGCAGCTCAGTGCACACAGACATGGGGTGCGAGTTTGACAGTGTATTTTACATGTGCACTGCGACTAGAGTGAAGTCAGACGCATCAAGTGGGCAGAGTCAGGCCGAAGTTAATTAATAAAAGACAGATAGTTAGTTCAGAATTTAACACTGGTTAATTAATAAAAGACAGATAGTTAGTTCAGAATTTAACACTGGTTAATTAATAAAAGACAGATAGTTAGTTCAGAATTTAACACTGGTTAATTAATAAAAGACAGATAGTTAGTTCAGAATTTAACACTGGTTAATTAATAAAAGACAGATAAATAGATCAGAATTTAACACTGGTTGCATGTGATTGGTTTATTCAATTTCACTTCACTAGAGAGGTCTCGCCCATTTCATAGTCGCCGCCTTGATGTAGCTTCTGCTACCTATATTGCTGCCGAATTCGGGCCCAGTATGTTCATGTTTATCCTGCTGGATAACCCCAGTGGAGGGTCTGACAGGGAGGCTGACCAAAACGTCTCCTGGAATATTCTCTTTAAATGCAAAAGTTGAATGCAATGCAAAGGAAGAGATTAACATTTTCATGCATCTATATTTTGGAACTGAGATATTGGCAAGTGAGGGTGCAAGCAACGGAAAAAATTGTCCAAAGCACCTTTATAAAACAATTGTAGCATATTTATATAAAGAGGGAGCTGTGAATATAAGTGCATCTCATGTACTCAAGAGATTATGTGAGATCACTGAGGGTGTTCGGTACTTTTACAGTAAATTTGTACGGATCAGTATCAAGTTAAAAAAGTCACTTCATCATTTTGAGGAAGTCAACGACTTTTCTTAAATATTCCAGTGAGCCATTTGTATAAACCTTGAATTTGCTATGCTTTATTTTTTTTCTATGCTCAAAAGCATAATTCCAACCTTAATCCTGACCCGTGCCTTGTGTGTCTTCTGTGCAGGTATGTGTACCACAGCTCCAAGTGGATGGTGGCGGGCAACGCCGACTCTCCAGTGCCCCCGCGGGTCTACATCCACCCAGACTCGCTGGCCTCTGGGGACACCTGGATGAGACAGGTGGTCAGCTTCGACAAGCTCAAGCTCACCAACAACGAGCTGGACGACCAGGGCCATGTAAGCAAACCTGCCAGCCTGACACACCTTAACCTGTTTCTCACCTGTTTCTGGAGCTGTGTTCCAGCCAATCAACTGCATACTTCAGTCACTCCACTCATTCAATCACCCAATCACCTCATTGGAGCCAGTCAATCAACCAACCATTTTATTCCGCCCATTCAATCAATTAATCATTTCATTCCATTTATTCAATCAACCAATCACCTCACTCTGCTCATTCAACCAACGTTTTGCTCTACACACTTTTGTCCTCTGCCTTCTAGTGGATACCACGTACGTTAAGATGGCAAACTTTTATTTTTGCTACCTAGTTTAGACCAAGTTAGAGCTAACTTGCAATGCAACTTGCCATTGGTAGTTAGCTTCAATTAACACCCGGTCAAAGATGGCAGCTTTGGTTCCTTTTTGTAGGTCTATGAAAACCAACAGCCAAACCACCCCTTTGTGGTCTTTCACGCCAACTCTCTATAATATACTACATATATATTCTGCAAAATAAATATTAAGGATGTTGTTATGCAGTCTCATTATGTAATAGGGAGTTATCAGCTCATTCCTTATTTCTGCATACACCTATATGTAGTGAATAGATGTCCCAGTTAGTTACACATACTCATTCAGTGTGAGTGTACTTTGTAGATCCACATTCTACATTATGACAGCAGAGCAGAAAACACAGCTCAGCACTTAATTAAGCACTTGTAATGAAACACTTTCTTAATTAAGAAACACCTGCAATGATTAAGAGGCTCACTACTGAGTGTTATTGGGCTGAAAAGCAACAGCTCTGCCTCTTCCATAGAAGTGCTGTCGGTTTGTCTGTTTCATATCAAATGAAGCCAGTCTTTGCTGGAGATTAATATAGACTCGCCCATTTGGTTTACAGTAAATGCAGCATGTGTTTTGAGGGCACTGAGTCATGCAGCTCAAAGACAATAGCAGACGGAGAAGGAGTGGTATTCTCAGACAGTCCCTTGTCCTGTGTCCCATGGTGTGCTGCTGAGGAATACAGCGAGCTTCTTCACGTCGCGTTCGCTCCCCACTTGAAACGTAAAAGTCCTCATGACTGATTTTCCCCGTCCCCTCCCTCTGCTCCCGCTCCGATGATGGAGCGCCCATTCGCGTGAGCGACTGGAGTTGGCGAGGCAGCCCAGAGTTGCTATTTCTAGCGACAGCTCTCTCTCCCTCCACTCCGCTCCATTCCAGGGAGCCGTCATGCTGTGTCGCCATGGATACCCACCACCATGGTGACAGTGACTGAGAACAACAATGTGGTGCGGCCGATCTGTGGCCCAAAACCGCGAGGGCCCGCGCCCCACATCGAGGACGGCTGGATGCGCCGGTCTGATCTGGCTGTCGTCATTTGGGACAGGGAACAACTCCAATACACTCTTCTCTTTCTTCTCTCTCTATCTCTCTATTGCTGTTTCTTGTCCTTCTCCCTCCCCACACTCTCTCCCTATCTCTCTCTGTCTTTTTCTCTCACTTTCTGTGATGGCGTGGCTGCCATGGATCGTTTCAAAGGAGCAGCTCTTGGATTACTGGGCTGATGTTCAGATCTGATTAGAGGGAGGATAGATGGGCCGGCCTCTGCCATGTTGATGTTTACTGCCGCTTGGACCGCCAGTGGTGAGCATGTCCTCGGAGCGATGTCGCTGGTGATAAGCTGTGACACAGATACGGCGAGAGATGAGGCTTAGGCACCAGCTCAAAGTGAAGGAAGAGCTTCGCCAGACTGGTTTGATTATCTTCTTACGGACATATTTGCAAAGCCTTCTCAAATCTATCATTACGGAGGCTCAAGTCCCCATTGGGGGCTCGGTGTGGGGAGCTGAAGTTTCTTTTTTATCGATGAACCCTCCGTTTTTTTTTATTATTGGTGAACCCTCTAAACCTTTGAAAGTGATTGAGTGAGACAGTGTCTCAGTGTCTCACTGTCTAGTGTATGATTCAGCTCCTCTCTCCAAAATGGCCGCTACAGACTCGTATGTGTTGGGAATGACTGTCTGTTTTTCCTCATGTCTGTACTGCTCGATCATTCTGACATATACAGACAGGTTTGGGCGTGAGCTATATAATGCAACGACTAGCCAAGCCAAATGTCGGGACTGTTTTGGGGTTATTTTTTTGGTCCGACCGCGTCTCATAAAAGTAATTTATTCGTCTGCAATGATGGAGAGTGGGAGTAAAACCTGCTCTGTGGTGATCCCCTGCCACCACCTAGTCATCCTCTTGTTCACACACCTCCCCCTCCTCATCACTCAAAATTACTCTAAAAAGCTGTCAACTTTCATTACGGATCTTGTTACAATACAGACATAATAAGTACATAACAAGTCTTTGGAGAGGACACTGTTCGCTCTTTTTGGTACTACTGCTGTTGTTTTAGCTTCTGCTGATGTCTTTGAAAAGGCAGACACGCTGCATTATATGACCCTATCCTTTTATGATCATTAGCTGTATTTAATGTACCCGGAAGACAAACACATTCTGCTCTTTGCTTGCTGAAAATGACAACAGCAGCCATATTTCTCCCTAGCCACTTCTAGAGTAGAAACCAATCGGGTGGCTTAAGGTGAGGGTAGTAACTGACTGAATCATTGTGCCCTGCGTGCACTCAGAGGTTCACCTTCAGCATGTGGTCCCAGTAAGCTGTGCGACGAGTCACCGTGTACGGCTGTATTACACGCATTATGCCCAAATACCCCCGACATGTGTTCCAGCCAGGGCCGTTGGGGGTGGTTGGATGGCCATGGGGGTCACTCTTGGCAGTGCCCACACAGGCTCAATTTCACCCCAGGCTGCCAGTGCAGACCATGGGGGTGAGGTCAGCTAAGAATATCCAGCTAACTACAACATGGCTATAATCCTTCCCCACAGCCCAGAGCAGGATGTCAGGGATGTCTTCCCAAAGCTCGGATAAAAGGCCTCATGCCTGCCCCCACTTCATTATTCACCAGTGAAACAACTTTGCTACATAGACACCTCCCAACACTAAGAACTTGTGACCCACAGAACACAAGCCTGGATACACCCCCCCCCTCCTCGGTCCCCCATGCCCCTGCGCCTGAGAGTAACACGTGCGATGGACAGGCGAGCGGGGTCGGGCTTTAGCGATGCGGCTTTGGAAAGCTGGGCGGTAATGCGCCGAGCATTTACCCCTGGCCAAACCCCACAGAACACCCAGGCTGATGGAAGGGTGAGGGGGCCTTAGCCTGGACTCTCTCATGCCCAACCACAACCCCCACAAACACACACACACACACCATGACTGTGGTCCCTATTGGGGCATGTAGGAGGAGAGAGGGTGTGACAGAGGGAAAGGTTAAGATAACAATCTGTGTGAACAGGTGGAGGGTGACCACAAATAGTAAATATTCAGATTCTGATTATTCTTTTTGGTTAGTTTTTTAAAAAAAAATGTTTTTCTTTTCTCAATGGGTCCCAGTTATCCTGTCCACTCCAGTCTATCAAAGATATTGAAAGAGAGGAAGAGAAAGAGAGAAAGGGGGGTGGATGAAGTGGAGGAGGAATGCATGAATGGTTTGGCCTTGTGATAATACATGTTGTGGGTAGTGTGCAAAAGGGTGAAGGTTCCAGAATGTGACATTTACTATTCATGTTTTTTTCCCTGGTACCCCCCATGTCGATCCTCTTATGGCACCAGGGAAGAGCTGAGGGCAAAGAGCAGAAACCGGCAGAGGTGAGGAGGTGGAAGGTGCTAGAATATCAAATTTACTGTTACTGTTTTTTTCTTTCCTTTTTGTCGCTGGGATTTTTTTTGGTTGTTGGACGTGTCTGAGTGACCCCCTTGGTTTTGTCCGGAGGGCCCAGGGGAAGACCGGCTCACTCTGCCCGTAATTAGAAGCAGACTTTTGGGCCGTGGGGCAGGGGGAGACGTGGGCCTCGGATCCGGATCTGATGCCGCAGCGGCGCTGGTGTGAAAACACGCCTGACGCGTTGCTTCAGTCTGCATGTTGCTGTGTGTGTGTGTGTGTGTGTGTGTGTGTGTGTGTGTGTGTGTGTGAACATGTGTGTGAACGTGTGTGTGAGTGTCAAGGTCACTGCTGTTACACATACACTCTCTTTCTCTCTCTCTCTCTCTCTCACACACACACACAGAAACACACACACTCACATTCTCACAACAGTACAAAAACAGAGTTGTGCATTCACATGGACGTATTAACGCATTCCACATAGTTTTCTCTGTTTCACTGCTTTTGTAAATATTCCCTGTCTGAAAATGCACATCAAATAAGGTACACACACACTCAAAAACAGAAAAACACACCATGTGTTTCTTTGCATGCAAGGCTCAGGCCTGGAGAAGGCCTTTAATGTGCTGATTTGCAGCAGACGAGCTGGCCTGGCCTGGCCACTTCTAGAGAGCCAGATCCTGTGGCAGCTTTTAAATTGGGACTCACAGTTCACTGAGCCCAGAAGTGGGATCACACACACACACACACACACACTCACACGCACTGACACACACAAATGCATACACATACACACATACACATACACATACATGCACACTCTCACACACACAAACACACACACACACTGACACACACAAACGCATACACACATACCGTATTTTCCGGACTACCGGATTTTCCGTATTCTTCCGGCTCCTGATATAAGTCGCATCAGTCAAAAAATGCGTCATGAGCAGGAAAAAAACATATATAAGATATATCCACTGAAAGAAAATGCCATGTGGTAGACCAAAATGTATCTAAAATGTGGAGAATACAATGCAATCAAGCATTTTGGGCAATGAGTCACAAGCTGGCAGTAGATTAAATGCTCACGAGAGAGAAAAAGATGCAGTTTTAAAAGGAGGTGACTGAAGCAAGCAGGCGATAGGCCTATAGGCCCGACGGTAATTGTAAAGCAATTTACAAAAGAATCACTGAACAAATGCTGATGTGGTACATGAAAATGTAGATAAAAATGGAGTGGAGAATGCAATGCAATCAAGCATTTTGGACGATGT
The DNA here is from genome assembly GCF_017589495.1 of Alosa alosa. NCBI lineage: Eukaryota > Metazoa > Chordata > Actinopteri > Clupeiformes > Clupeidae > Alosa > Alosa alosa. Next base: position 14,199,786 of record NC_063191.1, read on the forward strand.
GGAGAGACAAGCCGGCAGCAGATTAAATGCTGGAGAGAGAAAAAGATGCGGTTTTAAAAGGAAGTGCAGACCGAAGCTGCTGCAAGCAGGTGATATTTAGAAATATATTTCACAAAATCCAAGACCAAGAACAGACAGACTATGTAGGCTAACTGGACACATTGAGGCCAAAAATATTGAGAATTCTACAGGGAATGTTACTGAAGACGAATGAGTGATGGCAAGAGGCAAGCAGAAGGAAAGGCTGACAAGGGCGCTAATTGTAAAGCAATTTATAAAAAATCACTGAACAAAAATGCTGTGGTACATGAAAATTTTGCTAAAAATGTGGAGAATGCAATGCAATCAATCATTTTTGGACGATATAGTGGCACAGACTGACAGCAGAACAATTGCTTGGCTGGCCTCCGAGAGAGCGAGAGAAAAAAAGATGTGCATTTAAAACCAGGGTCTAAATTCAAGCGCGGGATTGCGGGTATTGCGAATAAATTATTACTTAGTATTGAGCATAAAAATAAAAGTCCCACAAATCTAGCCATCATAATGCGAGAAATTCCCACACTTTACAGCGCTGTCTGACATTAATATAATAATGGAGCGGCCTGAATGCGGGACTATAGACGGACCAACTCTGACTTCAATTGAACCCCATGCAGAGACACACACGCGCGCGCAGGACCACTTTGGGGGTGCCTCTTTCTCGTTGCTCTCTCTCTCTCTCTCAGGATTTGTCACCGCTGAAGTCAAATTATAGTGCTTCAACATCAACCGCTATCGACAGGAAAGGAAAACAAACGTTTAGCGATCAGGAACCGCCAGGAATTTGGAACATTGATGACTTCTCCATTTGACGTTCGATTGCGGACGTGAACAGACAGCTACAGACACGGAGCGCACAGTAGGCCTACTTTCACTTTCTGTGCGTATTCATTACGTGAAAAACAGCGATCAAATATTACAAGGCAGTGAGTGTTGTTTTCAAATGTTTTCAAGCTTGTCTGATAACGAGTGAGGAATGTTTAGGAGACTCGTAAATCCTCAAATTTAGGCTGAACCTTTATTTGGCCATGGCTTGTATTCGAGTCAGCTATAGCCTATAGTCCTTTATTTCTTGCGTTTTATTGTGAGACAGGCCTACTTTTCGTTTGGAGCGGCATGAGTAGGCTATCAAAAACAGATGTTCAATTTGAAATTTAATTTACGTTTGGACTGTTTGATTATATTGCTAAATATTGAGACTGATGACCACTGAAATCTGTGGGTATTTAATGGCTTACTATTAAGTTTCATGTAGTGTCGGGATTTCGATTGCCATCCACTTATTGCGAGATAAGGTATCCGCGCTTTCATTCATTCATACATGTGCTAGGCTGCAAGGGAAACCTTATTCCATATAGCCAAAGAGGTCTAAGATAGCCTAAATGTAGTTATTTTTTAAAATATGCATGATTTACTTTTTTATAAAATTCATAGGCTGATGCCTGGCAGCAACAATTGTGTTTAAATGTAGGTTACTGCTTCAGCCTCTAGCTCAGAAGGGGGCGGCATGTGACTAGTAGCTTGAGAGCAATGAGAGCAACGTGTTGGAGACTTATGGTGTAGGACAATGACTTTTCATTGGCAACAATACCAACCAACAATATAAAATATTACAAATTGAAACAAAATTATACTGGCTTTTATTTGTCCAAACCTGAGGCCCTGCTATAAATAGAATCCCAGCCATAATTTGACGATTTAGGTATGCATGTGTGTTTCAGGCATAGTACAAGCACTAATCTCTGACTGAAAGTGCACAGGACTTGTGCATTTGAGAGCACTCTCTCGCAGCTGTAGACGTAATGTTTCATGTAGGGTTCATGTCAGTTAATATAAATTAACATTTAAAAACATGTTCAATCATATATTTTTTTCATATATAAGTCGCACCTGACTATAAGTCGCAGGACCAGCCAAACTATGAAAAAAAGTGTGACTTATAGTCCGGAAAATACGGTACACACATACAGAGGAACACATAACCAGAAATATGCATAGACAGACAGACAGACAGAGACACACACACACACACACACACACACACACACACACACATACATACACACATACATACACCAGGCACACTCTAGCACATCAGCATGCGTAGATGTAAAACCGCAGATGTCCACCCATAGCCAGAAATATATGTTCCGTGTAAGTGCTGTTCACACACAATAAGCTTGGGTGTCCTGCCTGAATGATACGTTTCCTCTCTGCATGAGTGCAAAAACATGCTCAAGATGTACACACACACACACACACACACACACACACACACACACACACACACACTCACTCACTCACTCTGCGCAGGTTCATGGAATCTTAAAATCCTTCCTCTCTTTTAACACACTCTCTCTCTCCCTCCCTCTCTTTCTATCTCTCCATAAATCTCTCTCATGCACACGCCACTTGCCCAAACATATTTTTCTCCCCATTTTTTGCCATATATTGTGATAATATTGAGTGTAAGACTGTGAATTTAATGTACATGTTAAATACTGCAGATATTGGCAGAGATGGACACACACACACATACTCACTCACTTTTACACACACACACACACACACACACATGTGGAGAACACACATCCTCACACATACAGACACACACACACACACACACACACACACACAGCTCCTCTAATCGCAGCGTCTGTCTCGTTTGTCCCTGCTCCAGATCATCCTCCACTCCATGCACAAGTACCAGCCACGTGTGCATGTGATCCGGAAGGACTTCAGCAGTGACCTCTCCCCCACCAAGCCTGTCCCCAGCGGCGACGGGGTCAAGACCTTCAGCTTCCCTGAGACTGTCTTCACCACCGTAACAGCCTACCAGAATCAACAGGTCAGCGTTGCATTAGCGTACATGTCTTTTTGTTTGTTTTTGTTTTCTTACACTGTTACATTGTTTTGTTTTGATTTTTAAACTATGATTTAATATAACTCCATTATTCTCCATTTATTTCAATTGTCAATTTCTCCATACTCTTTTGTTTTCACTTGTTTGTGTGGCTGTCTCTCTATCTGCTCTCTCTCAATCTATGTCTCTTCTATAGACTTTCTGTCTGTCACTGCCTCTCTTGTTCTCTGTCTGTCTGTCTGTCTGTCTGTCTGTCTGTCTCTGCTTGCCTCACCCATGCCATATGTGCTGCACATTTGACCATCCATTTTGGAAATCTCACAAAATGTGTTATCCATCTGGAGTTCTCCAATTAGATTCTGTGTTGCTCAAAAGTCCTCCAATTAGATTCTGTGTTGCTCAGGAGTTGGTCCAATTGACAAATCAGGTCCTCTGTACCTCTTGAAATTCAGGCACAGCTTTGCAATCTAAATAGCTGTGTACTGCTGTAAGAATCTTCTAATCCCTGTTGCCTTCCAACCTCAATGTCGAAACAACAGTGTTAGTTTGCCAAGAGTAGCCCACCCATGCTTTGAGAGTGTATACTCCAGTGCTTCGCTTTGAGTCTGAGTGCCTGCCACAGTTTTCAATCAAGTGCTGTGGTGGCACTTTAGGTATGCAAGTAGTGGTAACGTCTCAACCATAGAGAATGCTTTAAGGTTGGATGCACCAACTGGGCTAAAAGCCTCTTAAAAATTACAGCCCCGGGTTCTCCGTTTCAGAAAACGATTGGAAGTGATTTGCCGCTAATTCATGTCAGTGATGTTGAACATTAGTTGTTGTGATTTATTCAAAGTGAACGTCATTGTTTTTTCTTGCTTCCTTTTTTTTTTTTTTTGCAAACAGATCACTCGACTGAAGATTGACCGTAATCCATTTGCAAAGGGATTCCGTGACTCAGGAAGAAACAGGTATGTGTTGGTTTCTGCAGATCCATGATCTTAGGTACATAAATCCTCCCCAGTTTTTGGGGGTATTTCGCATATGCTAGTTTGCACGCTCCCCTTAATATGGAAATAATCCTCTCGGGATGCCGCTTAATCCCATATGCCGCTCCACATAAAATCAGCCTCCGTTGTCACTGCCAGGAATCCACCAATGAGTGAGTGCGCGATAACGTCATATGATTTGGCTCAGGCGTCCGCGTCAGTCTCTCGCGTCCTTGTGTGCTTTTCTTCTTCTTTCTTCTTCTTTCTATCTGTCCATCTATCTCTTCCCATTTGTCACTCCTCATCCCTCTCTCTGTGACTCCCCTTCAGTGCCTCTCATTCTCCCCCTCCCTTCCTTCATTCCACTCCTCCCCACCCTCTGTCTTTCTTTCTGTCTCTCTCCCTCTCTCTCTGCCCCGCGCTCGTTCGCCATAAGATGTGCGTCTGAATTATCATATAATGAGGAGAGGGCCGCAGCAGACCCACAGCACATGAAAGCGCCTGTCCATCTGGAGTGCATTATCCACAAAGATATTTGAGACATCTTTTTTCATTTTTCAAACAATAGAGCGCCTGATTTATGAACAAGCGTTAGATTTTCATTGCAGAAAAATAGAGATGAAACGATTACGCAGGAATAAGATATTTATAGGGAGAAATGTGCATTCATCCACACACATACCCCAATTTAGCATAATTTTACACTGCGAGCAAACAACTAGCTCTCATTTCTATTTGCATCTATGCTAAGCGAAACACTAATGCACAACCACTGAGCTAAGTAGAAGGCCCAAGGACTGCATAGGCTACATTTGCCCATCTAATTGCGAAATAAATGACCATGTCCAGTTATGAATCAACGGCACAATAAATCCTCCTCATCTATGGGAATTAAACGATTACTGTCTGATTTTTACGGATATTACCATAGCCTTTGGCTGCTGATTGTTATTCTAAGGGTAAGTTAGCAACACTAAATACTTTGGGGCTGAGTGGACTATGGGGTGGGGTGGGATGGGGCATTTATTTTGCCCTTGTACCCCCCTATCCTGTTATGAATGAGTGTAGTTATGACTGAAGGCTGTGCGATTAGCGTGTCTCGCTAACGAGCAAGGCTGGCTCGAGAGTTACAGCCCTTAAAATAACACGGGTGAGGTGGGGGCAGGCGTGGGCCAGGGCTGGGGTGTGTGTGTGTGTGTGTGTGTGTGTGTGTGTGTGTGTGTGGGGTGCTCTGGGCTCAGGCCCAGCGAGGCGCAGGAGAGTAAATCACGCAGGAAGGAGAGCCGTGTACGGATCCGAGATGAAACGTCACCCAGATTTATGTGCATAGTAAAAACCTGCTCCCTTTTACTGGCTGCAGTTTCCTCCAGGCCTCTCTCACTCTCTCTCTCTCTTTCCTTTGCCCCTCTCTCTCCCTCTCTCTCTCTGTCCTTTTTTGTCTCTCTCTCTCTCTCTCTCTGTCTGCCTATACCTTTATGTATATTTCATTCCTTTTTCTCTCTGTCTTGCTGTATGACTGTACCTGTCGCTCTCTCAATAATGACTTCTATCACTCATTCCCTCATCCTGTATGTCTGTCTGTCACTACATTTCTCTCTCTCTCTCTTTCTGCTGCAACTCTCTCCACTCTTATTGCCATCTGCAGCCTTGGGTAACTTTGCTTGTGACTTTCTTTATGGCTTAATATTCACTGGCTAAAATCATTCATTTTATTCTCTTTGCCTCGTTTCATTCTTTTTTCTCCTTTTCTTTGCTCTCTCTCTTGCTCTCTCTCTCTCTCTCTCTCTCTCTCTCTCTCTCTCTCTCTTGCCCAGAACTGGTTTGGAGGCCATCATGGAGACCTATGCATTCTGGAGACCGCCCGTGAGGACTCTAACTTTTGAAGACTTCACTAACATGCAAAAACAGCAAGGTGTGTACTATTCGCCTCTGAACTCCTCTGAATTCTGAACTCCTATCTCTGCAGATGACCCTTCAGCAGAGGTCAGTGCATTAAATCCCCACTGATCAGAGCCAAGAGTGTGTTTGTATTTGGGCTGTATAGATGCATGAGCACATGTCTGAAGGTTTATTTGCTAAGCAGAAGAGAGCTTTCAGGCCTGCTCATAAGGCCTCAGCAGGCATGTCTTTGAATATTCATTATGTTTACAACCATGGTTTAAAAGAAACCCAGAAAAACATTTGCTATTGTAATCCATTCATTTCCCTCGACATTTATTACTTCACAGCAGCTTCAAGACGAGGGAAAAAAAAAAAGCAAAAAAATCCTAAATAAAAAAATGGCTGCCCCCCCTTTCTTTCTCTCTCTCTCTCTCCCTCTCTTTCTCTCTCTCTCATCATCTGCCTTGTTGCTCATGCTGTCTCTGCACTGACCTTGGCCGTGGTAACCTTGGTCGTGGCTAATATCAGAGGGTTGGCCAAGTTAAGGAACTGACGCCGCTTATATCTCCATCCACTGTCGCCTTTGCTCGCCAGCACGGGTCAGGATGACGCGAGCCGTGAGCGAGGGACCGAGTGTATTTTGTCTGAGTGAACATCTGTTTGTCATCAGTGGCCTCTCTGAGTAGATTAAATGTTAATTAAAGTCCTTGCGCCACTGATGAACTTTCACTGCTCTTTTTTATTATTTTTTTTTTTGGGGGTTAAAAGTGTTTCCTCTCCCCTTCTCTGTCCCTCTATTGTGGATGTTCGTAATCAGCAGGTCCCTCAGGCAAAACCAGCAGTCTGTGTGTCACCCCTCTGCTCCGCTACGGGGGGAAAACATGACATCACTGCCGTGTCTCTCCCCCCCTTGGCCAATAGCGCGCCAGAGCACAGAGGGGGAGCCAATCGCTCGGCTCGCCGTTATCCAAGTCATATGGAGCCGTAGGAAAAGCCGGAGCCAAGAGTGCCTCCTGGTCTTAAAGCTGTCCAGAACCGCTGTCTTTTTTCTCTTCTCTCTCTTTCTTTTCTCCTTCTCTCTTTAGTTTTTATGTGGAGAATCAAGCTGAAGTGTTACAGAGTAAAAAGAAAACACACACTCACTCACACGCACACACATAGACACACACAATATGAACCATGGCCAAATTCTCGTTAATAAAGAAATATGCCATTGATACCCCACAGCTATCCATTCGGTTCCAAAAAGCTTGACTGATTCAAGGTGCGGTAGTGCCAAGCTTGTCTTTTATTCCCTCGAAAAGAAAAGAAAACTTTTTTTCATCTGACATACGTTCATGCGTGCCTAAATTATGAATGCTGGATGGAGAGGGCAAGCTGTGAGCTCTGTTGACCAGACATGCGGTGCACCAAACTGAAGCCACATTTGCGTTACGACGTGAAAGCCACGCTTCCTGACGGGCCGAGCGAGTAAAGAGTTCTAGCCTCTATTAGCTTCGTTAAAGCGCTGTCCAAAACACATAAATACACAAAAATGTTTCTCATTTCTGTTCAAATAAAATTTACTACTTAGCCTTGCACAAAAAATGAAAAAAGTAAAACACGCAAGCTGGGCTAATCTCAAACAAAGAGTGCTGCTGTCAGAGGTCCGAGGCTATAGTCTCCAGTATGCCCGCGCCGTGAAGGGGGATGTGTGCCAACCGGCAAACAGAGCAGCAGCTCTGTCTGGCGGAGGAAGGGTAGGGTTGTGCCGGGGCTCCTCGCGGTGCAGAGACACTGAGACGGCCAGCCCTCGCGCTCCGAAACAGGAGACGCGGCTCGGAGTGTGATTGTTGGCCTTGGCCCTTGTTTTTGTTTCAGTCCATAGAGATCTGGCCTTCGCCTCATAATTGCTTTTTCTGATTCTGTATTTGTTTCTCTCTCTTTCCTCCCTCTGTCCATTTTTTCACTCCCCATCTCTCCCAATCTATCAATGTCATCACTCCCTGTCTCTCCCCGTCTCCCTTTCTTTCTTTCTCTCTCTCTCTCCGTCTCTCTCACACACAGACACTATCTATCTATCTATCTATCTATATCTATCTATCTATCTATCTGCATGTCTGTCCTCTTTTATTCTTGTATAATATTTCATATAAATTTATGAAGAAAGTTTTCCTATTAACTTCTCTCACTCATGTTTATCTATTCCCTCCCTCTCTCTCTCCCTCTCTCTCTCTCAGGTGGCAGCACAGGGACCTCTCCCACCACCTCCAGCAATGGCACCCCGTCCCCATCCGGCGCGGCCCACCTGCTCTCCCCGTCCTGCTCCCCGCCCACCTTCCACCTGGCCCCCAACACCTTTAACGTGGGCTGCCGCGAGAGCCAGCTCTGCAACCTGGGCCTGTCCGAGTACCCGGCGTGCGCCCGCAGCAACATGGCCGCCCTGCAGGGCTACGGTGGCCTGGCAGCCGACGGCTCTTACGGCCGCCTGCAGACAGCAGGGGGCGGCGTGGCTTCCGCCCAGGCCTCCGACTCCTTCCTGCCCCAGAGGACTTCCTCCCTAATCGCCGCGGGCATGCAGGGGGGAGGCGGCGGCGGGGCCGGCAGCGGTGGAGGAGGAGGCGGTGGCGGCGGCGGATCCAAGATGGACGCCTACGGCGGCCAGTTGGCGTCGTTCCCAGCCTCGCAGCTGCAGTACGTCATGCAGGCGGGCGCAGGGTCCGGCTCTGGGTCATCCTCATCGCCCGGCTCGTCCCCGTCCTCAGCCCACATGTTTGCCGCCGGTGGTCACCACCATGTGCAGCAAGGCTCCTACAACGCCTTCTCCCTGCACAACCCCTACAACCTGTACGGATACAACTTCCCCACCTCGCCGCGCCTGGCCGCCAGCCCAGAGAAGCCGCAGGGCGGCCTGCTCTGCTCCTCCTCTGGTGGGGCCGGGGCTTTCGCAGAGCGCCAGTACCTGCCCGCTGGCGGGATGGAGGGCATGCACATGATCGGCAATCCCACCGGTGGCCAGCAGGGCGGCGCCACCTGCGACGGCCGCCAGTACGGCTCCTCCTCCCAAATGTCCATGCACATGGTGTAAACGGCCACCGAGAGAGAGAGAGAGAGAGAGAGAGAGAGAGAGAGAGAGAGAGAGAGAGGAGAGAAGCGACAGATCGGCATTCTTCCATCAAACGGGTTGTACGTTTGGGAACGATTGCCGTCACCCCCCCTTTAGCAACCCAATGCCCACCCACCTCAATCCAATCTCCACCCCCGCTGGGATACTCTGTAAAAGCAACAAATCAGTATGGACATTGTCTCTCCTCTAAAACAGTTATATAACACTATGGGTGGGCCATGGGAACCAGGGGATTGAAGCACATTGCTGTGTTTTTTGTGATTTTTTTTAGATGGTGAAATTCCAAAGCCGTGTTTATTTACTGTTTGTTTGTATAAAAAAGGTTAATAACTGGCCTTTTAAAAAGGGGACATATATAAAAAAAATCATCTCAGTACATACATGTATGTGTTACATTTTAATCAGTGGGACAGTGTCATGTTGGGAGGAAAGATTGTGATATTTAAATAGCTCTTATATTGAAATGTTTTCAAAATGGATGGATTATGTGCAAGCTCTGATGGACTTTTTTGACCCCATCCCAACACAACATTTCTCCTGAACCCAGTAAAAGAGGGTACAAAATGGTGGAGATCCCCCTGAAGTCTCCAGGGAAGTTCTTTATCCTTTGGAGGAATGTGCAGATTTTAACCCACATGGATCTCTTATGGTGCAATAGAGACGGTGAAGCATCGCAGTGGGGTGTTCAGGGAATACACCCTACCCGAAAACCACACACACACAAACACACACACACACTCTCTCTCTCTCCTTAGACTCCCGTTGATCTGACAGAGATACAGAGGGAGAGAGAGAGACCGACAGAGACACTTTTGCTCCTGCTGATCTGACAGAGAGAGAGAGAGAGAGAGAGAGAGACAGAGACAACAGAAGTAAAGAGAGAAAGAAAAAGAGAGAGACCAGAGAGCACTGTTGGGTTTTCGGTACATAAACGCTGCCCCATCTGAGTGCTGAGCTGACAGTCTTTTGATGGACACAGTTAGTGGGTTCGGCTTTTGGCGAGGGTCACATGATATGGATAGAAGAGAGCGCGCGGGGCATCGGCCACCTCAAGAGCCCGACCGCTGCAGTGACTGATCACAGACTAGTGGAGTCACAGACGATAAAACGGCTTCAACCATGAAACTGTGAGTGACCCTGGAGTCTGAGCCGCCGGGCTGATTCTCTGGGGAAGGAAGAGAGGAAGAGAGCATGGCAAAGAGAGGGAAAGAGAGAGAGAGAGGGGGAGAGAGGGGGAGAAAGAAAAGAACAAAAAAGACTATATGCCAATGGTGGCTTTTAGATTCAGTGGGTATGTAACAGATTCTCAAGGGAAACCCTGGAAGTGTTGATACCCTGTTTTGAGTGGATGATATTTTTAAGCATATTACCAGTGATGAATGCACGCAATACAGTAAGCTTTTAAGTTGTTGTGTGAAGAAAAAAATGTAAGGTTTAGTAGGAAAAACAGAGTTATTATGTTTTGGTGTGTTGTAGATAAATGTATTTAAGTGCCACGCAATAATACAATTATATGGCCAGTTTTTGGTGATGTTACAAAACAAATAGTGAGTAAAAAAATAATACATCATGCAAGAAAAAGAGAACAGAAAAAAAGTAAAACTATTTTCAGAGGCCTTTAAAGAACTGTAAATACAAGTGCCAAGCACAACAAGTTCAATAAACCTTTTAAGTCATTTACCTGGGTTTTAAAATGTTGTTTCTTTTCAGCGTGTTTACTTTCCAAGCATGATGAGACTGGAACAAGGTCATGAGCACCTTAAGGAATACTACTTTAAACAGACAATTTACTGCCCACTTGTTTGTCCTTCATCACAATATTTCACTTGTAAAAAAATTATGAAATAAGTAGGACGGTTACTGTAACTTAATAGACATGATGAGGACGGTTACTGTAACTTAATAGACATGATGATCTCAACTCCCAGAACAGCTACATTTTCAGAAAATTGTAGGCCTATGATACAATTATGATATATTACATGATAGGCCTATAGTCCCACAAAGAACTGCGATAAACTGGCACATACAGGGTGTTCTAATGTCTCTATAAACACACATGTTCTTTATGAAAATTCAAAAACTGATAAATAAACATCACCTCATATTGAAGGCTGCTTTTGATAAGGAGAAGCAGGGTTTGATCACATGGAAGATGGTGTGTCCCTATTTTCGCCGTGACCCAGCATATAAATATGCCATTGCCACCTGCACTCACAATCACGTAAGCGATCGCTTTCTTGGGCAATTCCAACGTCTCAGCTTTTTTATATCTGTATCTGCTGTTTCCAGTAAGTTCGCAATATGTATTTATGATCAGACCCATGTTTGCTCTGCAGTGCTCCTCATTATCGACCAACAGAGCGCGAGTGATTTAACAGCACAATCAGCATCTATTACATGGATGTCCTCAAAACCAAGCTTTTTCCCCGCACGGACCGTTTTCTTTTTCCCCCACGGCTCCTCGGAATCACCTCCCATCAAGCGTTCAGTTCCAGCCATGAAATATCATATCTGAATGAATCATCATCTGAAAATGAAGGGAGTCGAAGACCGTGGAGACATCACGCTGTATTGAAAACACCTGTTTTCCAAGCTGCGCTCCTCGAATAATCACTGGATGTACCGTGGAAGAGCGCATGATTTCATAATTTGGCTGCCGTCCATCTATCTGGACATTATTTCCAATAATTATTTGCGTTTATTACTCTAATATGCCGTACACGTGTCTCTTTTGGCGTTTGGAAATCAGTCGCTTCAGGTCTGCACAAATATGCTACATCTTAAAACAGCAATTAGCCCTTTCGAGTAGCCTATACAGGGCAAGAGGGCAGATAATTAACAGAACGCATGACATGGTATTATGTAAAGAGACCTTCTAGACATTCTGCATATATGGCTAAACAATAAAACAGACCACTTCTTAAGTAATGAATCGATCTCGCAATGACAAAATCCCCCAACATATTTTCACTCTTGGAATTTTCTTATAGAGGAATAAACCAAAAGTAGGCTATGTGAACGGCCTTTCCTCCTCATCTCATCTGATGGATTGAACAATGGCGGTGTCTCAATGAAATACATAAAAGTGGGAAAAATGAGATTCCAAACAAACTTAGACCAGACAATATTTATGAGACAATTAGACAATGGCCGTGGTGAAGTGTTTCAGGATGTTGACAGCGAGGCATCCCCTAACCACGTCTCCTAGCGACTTAAGCAGTTATCTGCCCCATGGGAACGACACTAGCTGGCCTCAGGCTAAGGATAACTAGAAAATGTCAGCAGGACGGCGAGAGAAAGGGCTGAAAAGGAAGACACAGAACTTCGTTTAATTGGGCAAGCCGACGTGTTTCTTCTGAAGGCTCAGGCAGCTGGTTTTAAGTATGGCAATATAAGACAGACTGATAAGATTTCTGGTAAACTGTTGCCCTCTTGTGTTTATCTACATCTTTGCTTTAGATTCCTGATATTTATCTTTATCAGTGCATCTCTGAGGGACTAGCCTGACACTACACATGAGGATGGATGGAATCAATCCCAAGTTTACTCTGATGGGAGTGATTTTAGAAGCAGCCAAAAAGTTTGAATCCAAAAGCAAAGCTTTAATCCAAAAACAAAGATGTCTTTGATATAGTGTACATTCAACACGAGCCTCAGGGCGTGTGCAATTAGAACAGGTAGGTCAGTAGGAGTAGCAATATGACATTACAGAAATACACACAATCTTGCTTGGGATTCATGTTTTTCAGTTTATGATGTGTCAAATATAAAAACAAAGGAAACAGAAACAAAGCAAACTGCAAGTATTAGTAAACAACACATTAAATGTTAAACTTCATGCGGTGGTAATTATCTCTCTGACTACTTGTATCATGTTATTTCAGATGTAAACAACGACTCTAGAAATCCCATTTCTTAGACACATTTGTGGTGATATGAACAGCAATTTAAACATCCAGCAGTACTGGCATATAAACCATGGCACTTTTAGCACATGGCCACCACATTCCAGTCATATTTCCCTGCTTTCAGAAAGGGCCTTGATCAGCCATTGCAATCTGTGTGGAGGCGGGGTTTCCAACCTGGGCTGCGACCTTTACATTCTCCATCAGGGCTTCGAACAGGAAGTGGGCTAGACGTCCGAGAGTCCTCATATCCGTCAAAGGTGGCTAACACACCCTAATACAAATGCTTACATGGATTTTTGATGGGGGAGATGGACAAATATGTAGGAGAGATAGTGTTGCAATAGCAAGAACAGGAGAGGTTTGTCAAAGGTTCGTAAGAGGTTAAGAATTTCGTCAAGAATTTGAGATGTAATTTGTCATCACATTGATTTTTCACTGAACTACCTAATGGAACAACAGAGTATCACAGTGCTGTGGTACTTTACCAGTGCTCATATAGACAGACCAGCTTTATTCACACTTTTGCTTTCATTGGTAGATAAGAGTTTGGAATCACAGCCAGGAACGTGTTTGAAGTTAAACACACTTACACTTCCTTTGTAACACACACACACGCACACACATACACACACACACACAGACGCATACCCGGACACACACACACACATACCCGGACACATACGTGTACATATACCCTCCCACTGCCCTCTCTGCCTTTAACCTCCAGCCCTGTTTTTCTGACAAGGAAAAAAAAACTGCGAAATAAGACGCACAGGGTCAACAGGAAGCGATGGGGGAGCGCTTTTTCTTCTCCTGCCGGCGTAAGAAGAGACGTCTGCGATAGCATCAGAGTTCCCCTGGAGCCAAGTGGTTCTGATAAAGCGATAAGCCCAGATGGAGGCCAGGGGGGCCTGGGGGCCGCTCAACTCGGTCCAGCGCGGCCCCGTGGATGTGTCCCGTGCTGAGAACAAAGACGCCCCGCTGGGACACTTCCCCGTCTAATGAGAGAGGTCCGATCCGAACGCCAGGGGCGCCGCCCGAGACAGGAGATCGGAGGAGGAGGAGGAGGCCCATGGGGTAGGGAGGTGTTAGCTGACCGAGATGGGGAAGTGGACCAGCTGGCCTGGTTCTGCCCCTCGACCCGGGGACAGAGGTGAGAGGGTGTGAGTGAGCGAGAAAGAGGGACTCAGACTCAGGCTAGGGGTCGCAGGGCCTGTTGCATGGGGACTGAGTTGATGGAGTTGTTTTTGATGAAAGGAGGTGTGTGTGTGTGGGGGCACTGGCAGGGTTAGTAATATATGTGCTGGAGTGTATGAAGGCCACAGGCAGGTTGGGATGCAGAGAGAGGGGAGTAGGAGGGGGTAGATTTATCTTTTGGATGGTGGGAGGATTGAGTGGATGCACGGATGTGAGACACTAAGGTGGAGGGTTGGGGGGCACATACAGTACTGGGTGGGTAGGCGGTGGAGGATGTGAGGCTGAGGTGTGTGTGTGCGTTTGTGTGTGTGTGAGTGTGTGTGTGAAATGTGTGGAACTCAAGCCATACCCCCTTCTGCAGTGAAACAGGTGTCCTCAACGACTTACCCGGGATCCCAAAATTGAAGGCAGCAGTTTGGTTTCTGACGGCCCTGGAACCTGAGCAGGGGCCTCCGACACCGGATTTCAATCAGGTGGCAGCAGGGAGGGTGAGGCAGCATTTAGAAACACTATATCGCATCTCCCAGCGTGATGAGTATCAAACCCTTACACAGGCAATCAGCGCAGCACACACTATACCACCGCGCGCCTAATACCTCCTTATGGTGTATTAATACGGCCAGCCATGAGACATGGGAAGCAGCTGCCATTGCTTGATTGAGTGCGCTTTTTTGTGAGAACTTTGCTCAAAGTGTTGTTTGGGCAGTGTGTGTGTGTGTGTGAGTGTCTGTGAGTGTGTGTGTGTGTGTGTGTGTGTGTATGTGTGTGTGTGGGCGTATGCCAGGCCGACCGACATTGTGCGCAGCGATGAAAGGGGTAAATCCCCTCGCAGTAAATAAAAAAGCTAGTAAAAACAACACAATGCTTTTCGCTTTAGGGATCGGCGTGCCTTGGGCCCGTGCGGCGGCGGCGTCGGAGGCGGTAAAAGCGTCCGATTGGCCACACTCGTTAATACGGGCAGGAAGTTTGTTTAACGGGTTGCCGTGACAGACAGCAGAGAGAGGGGGTGTGTTAAGGCGGGGTGGCGACGGCCGGTGCGAACAACCATCACTCAGGTCGTTTGCCACGGCGGGCTAATCCAGGTCCGCCAGTGAAATATTCCGGGAAATACGCAGCCAACACACATGCGCACGATAAATCACCTTTATAATGCTTGTCACATAAAATGTTACTGGGACCGAGGGTTTGGGCAGTGGCTGGGTGGTGTGTATGTGAGGGGGGTGTTATTGGCTGGTTTGGAAAAGGGGAGGTGGCTCAGAAGTGTGTCCATCGCATTACGACCAGCACGGCCCAGTTCTGCGACTGCCCCTCGGCCTGTCTCCTGGCGTGCTAAGTATAGCCGCAGCCGTGCGTGTCTGAATGCAGGTTACAGCGACAGCCGGTGCATTTTTCTCTCGAATGCAGCCCTCACCTGGAACCAAAGTGAGGTGACGCGGGCCTGTATGTGGCTGTGGCTAACCGAGCGCCCCCAGCCCTCCCCCAGACTACCCGACACCACTGCCAACACCGCTGCCGTCAGGATTCGAGGAAATTTCACGCCCGGCCTTTTTTTTTTTTTTTGGAAAAAGCTCTACGGTAACAGCCCCCTGACTGATTGTGGGGGGATCAAGGAGGCGTTCTCTTGCGGTCACGCCAACCGCTGTTGTAGCCGCGGCGACACACACTAATCCTCTCTAACAGGGCCGCTGAAAGCCGCCTCACACTCGTCACGCCTTGAGTCCCGACGCAGACGCCGGACCAGGATGCATTGCTAAGTGTGTGTGATTTGAGGAACAGGAAGTTAAGCCTCACATCCGGCATCAAGCTACACTCACACACACACAGACACACACACACACACATACACACACACACACACACACAGACACACTTGACCCGAGCTACGCCTGTCTGGCCTTCGTGGAGTCTTATCACATTGCGCCGTGTTGGAGCTGGATCAGGGTGCGCTGGTACGTGTGTCTGCTGTAGAAAACAGGAAATGAAGACCCACATCCGACGCCAGACCCCACAGCCCAAGCCCAAACACACACACACACACACACACATACAAACACACACACAAACACACACACACACACAACACACACACACACAAACACACACACACACACACACACACACACAATCACACAAACACACACACGAACACACACACATTGTTGACATCCATAGCACATGTTTTCCAGTTTGTCGTCCAGTGGGGCCACTCTTCTAGCCGAAACTGTTCTTATATATTCTTCAGCAAACACTTCTTTTGAAGTGGGAAGGCTGCGAGCAATGAAAGGGTGACATGAAAATATCTGGTGAAATTACATATCCTCGTGAATATACCTAAAGCTGATATAAAGTGACGATGGCATGTCTGAAGGTTGTATACCATATCTAATAACCCATGGAGCCCATTCAGGATAGGATACACAGGAGAAAGGGAAAGGATACATCAGGCATTATCACACTTATTTCTTTATTGATACACCCGTGCAAGAAAGTTTTGTGCCGTGTGTGTGTGTGTGTGCATGCCAATGTGTGCAGCCTGTCCGCCATGCGTGGAATGTCGGGCTAAGAGGTTGAGTTGACCTCTGACCCTTGTTCATTCTGGGGAGATGTGGTGGAAGGCTTCTGTTTCACGGTCCGGACAGCTTTTAAAGGAAACAATAAAGGCTAAAGGCTGCTTAGTGTCTTTGCGCCTCACACCCAACCTGTGTGTGTGTATGTGTGTGTGTTTGCTGATGGTATGTGCTGGGAGAGAGAATTAGGCAGGTGAGCCCAATGAGGCAGGTGGGGGTGTACACACACACACACACACACATTACAGTGTGTTGAATGTAATTAGAGAAATGTTAGGTTTTGGTCCGAGATGAGAGATGAAGGACAGTGTTCACATTAGATCATGTTCCTCTCATCGTCTGCTCCTCGGTCTCTTGTGAGTATGTCTCCTCTTGAACCAGAACCACTGTTCTGTCTCCTTTAATGTGAGCCACGGTAACCGTGGATGAGGAGTGCAGGGAGGGATAAAGTCTTGTCTAAAATGGAGGGGAAAAACTAGTCTTAATATAGAAGCAGCATGAAGTTCAAGTTTGGATGGTCCACAACAACTGTACTCCGCTCTGGACGCACAACCTCACCCACCCCCCCCTCAAATCTTCGTCATGCACTCCTGCATCACAGTGACCCCCCCATTCTCTCCCCCAACTTCAGTCCACCCTACCCCTCTCCATCCCCCCACTCCCAAGCCAGACTGAGGGCCTTGGCTGGTAATCCGTGACACCTGCTTCACACAAAGGCTTGGCAAGTTAAATTTACAGCCTCCAGGAGAGACCCGCTGGAAACAGAAACAGCCTCTTCTAATTGAGGGGGGAGTTTCTCTTCATCCATGACACTCGAGACTCGGGTCCTGTCAGATACACATACTATATATTTAAATATTTATAGTATTAATTATATTTAAATATATTTAAAAATATATATTATGTATAATAGATAGTTGGATAAATAGGTAGATAGATAGATACTGTAGATGGATACTTGAGGGAAATTCACACTATTATAATTGTATTATATATGCCTAATGCCTTTGAAGAACCCTTTTCCAATGTTTCTAGGATGGTTGTTTCTCCACTTGTCCACTGTCACACATACACGGCACATGTACACGTACGTTTTGTATATCACACGGTGGATAAACACGCCACATGTACACGTCCGTTTTGTATATCACACGGAGAAGTTGTTCCGCTGTGGTGTCAGCGGGATGCATTCCTCGGGAGTTGCGCCATCACTGCTGTGCCAACTCGTCTGTGTCCCGTGCTACTCTCATGTGGGCACAAATGCCTTCCAAATGCTTTTCGCAGATTAGGTGGGAAACGGCTAGTGTAGTCACTGGAGACTGGCGCCAGGAACAAGGCATCAGTTCCAGTTATTACATCATAAAATCACGTTTAAAAAAAAAAGCTACGTTCTGAAGATTCATCCCCAAAGTCGACATAAAAATGTTGGTCTCATACAACTATGTTCCAGCAGAGTGCTAGCTAGTAATATACCACATCAATGTATGAGCAAGAGCTGCATTTGCTTCCCCGCTAATATGATTAGTAACATAAACTCACAAATGCTGTTGGAGATATAGACATTAATATGAAATATTATATTATGCCCAGCTAGCTGACATATTAATTGTGTTCAAGCTCTGCCCATATTGAGTTTCAAACACCCAAACCAAAAATAAATTTTCCCTCCACATCCTGAATCGACTCTGAGCTGACAGTGAGTGTCCATGAGGAGGAAGTCCGCCGCTTCGCCCCAGTGGTCCACATGTGGCGGATGAGGAGTGCTGTGTTATGGACGCTGGTGGTAAACCGTGGAGGAAGACTGTGTGTGTTATCTAAGGACACTACCTCGGTCACAACACGTGCTGAAAACAAGAAAGAGTGTGTGTGCGTGTGCACGCGATAGCGATAGTAAATCTGTTTAGTTACGGCTTTACAAATACTTTACAAAAGAAATGGCCTATGTTATCTGAGGACACTAATTCAACACAAAAGGAGAGGATCTGTGTGTGTGTGTGAATGTGTGTGTGAAGTATCTGCATTGAAATGGAATTTGTTTAGTTATGGCTGTAGGAAAACTGTACGACGGTTACCTAAAGTTATCTGGGGACACAATTTTTCGTCCCAACAAATGTGTGTATCTTTGTGTCTGTGTTTAAGGTGGAAGTTATTGACATTTATCATTACACAAGTTGCTCACCAGATCTGAATATAGTAATAGTAAGTAACAGTAAACCGGAAACTTCTGTGAATTAAAATGTCACTGGCAGTGGTTAGCGGTTTCAGGGTTGCATATAGCTGTCGCGGTAGGCCAGGCCTGGCCGGGGTCTGCTGTCTGTCCGGCTCTAATCCACTTAAAGCCAATTACAAGGCTATTACTGCGATCGCCCTCTCGAATATGACAATGGAGCCGCTGAGCTGGGGTCAGAGCACGAGAACAATGATAGACACGTGCCTCTGTCCCACACCCTCGCAACAGCCTTACTAACCCCATCCACCTCGCAGACAGCATCATCCCCCCTTCAAACACACACACACACATGCACACATGCACACACACATACACACATGCACGCACAAACGTACACACGCACGCACAAACACACACACACACACTCGCGCGTGGCCTTTTCCTTAACAGGCACGTGGTGTCTTGGCCGCACAGGCGGCAATATCTGGAGGGTTTTTCCGGGGGCCGTCGATGGACATAATTAGTGTCGTTTTGGTGTGAGGGGTCGAAGGTGCTGACGGACAGGTCCTGAGTGTGGCGGTGGTGGCTGAGAGAGAACAGTGTTTGTGTTGGGGGTGTAGGGGCGCTGAGATTAAGGGCTTTTGAGACCCAGTAGGCTTTTTTAGGGCTCTGATGTCAGGCCAGGAGAGACTGGGGGAGCGTGAGGATGACCTTCCACCCCCCTCGCCCTCCACCCTCCTACTTCCACACACACACACACACACACACACAGACACACACTGTCCCACAACCCTATACTCTTTCTCTACACTGCGATGTGTATATCACACTCTGACACTCTAATTGGAGCTCTAATAGACTGGCATGGGAAATTTAATAGATGGGGTCTGTGTGCTGTTTGTCCTCGCCTGGCCACCATATAATCATCATCATCATCGTCATCACCATCATCATCCCTGGACTGTAAGAGTGCCTGGGTTGCATTACTCAACACTCAAACAGCCAGCACACGCCCCAGAGTAGAGAGACAGCAAAAGCCTCTGCAGTATTTAGAGGATGTGATGCTCGCCTTAATGACAGGAGTTTATGTTCTCCTGAGTTAGGATAGCTTTCTGTCAATTGGGCTGAAGAGGGTCCAGGTGCCTTGGCTGCCGTGGTCACTCCATGTCCCAAGTGATGACGTGTAATGTGGTCTAATCAGAGTGGAAGGCACTGTGCCCGTAGTGGACATGGGCTTACGCATTTAATGATGAGAGAAAAATGTGTGTGTGTGTGTGTGTGTGTTTCTGTATGTGTGTGTGTGTGTTAGAGATGCGCGGATGGGCTATTATTTCAACCGTAACCACATAGCAAAACTTATCATCCATCCGCACCAACGTTTTTTGACCAATTTTCAAAACTGCACCTGCCCGCCATCCGCTGGTTGTTTTAATGTATATGGGTGATGCAGCGCTGCTGACGTGAGGCTAGAAAGCTCTTGCCTGTTCTAGAAAGACTGATCCAATGCAGCAAATATATTAAAAGGCTAAAGTCCTACATTGGCTATGTTGTAGCCTATCCCCAGAATATCAGCAGCAAACTCAGTCTCTGTCTGCAAAAAGTCTCCAAATAAAACGACATCGCCTGTAGCCTACAATTTTATCATTGTAATAAAAAACGCAATTTTGCACATCATTTCAACATGCTGCTATTTAGCCTACTAATGAATGCCTATTGTACTTTATTTTTTGCAAAAAGAAAGAAATCCTTAATAAAATAACAAGTCATTCACATTATAGGCTACTTTAAACGTTCCACATACTCGACGCACCCGACCGGTAGCGCGACAATGTGACGTCACAGAAGCGCCGTAACCATTTATACTCGCGCGTCGTGGTCACGACACTAGTTGCAATATTCTCCTGAACAGAGGTGTCGCTGTTGTGAAAAGATTAACGCTAACTACGTTACACAGCAGAAGAAGCTGCAGAGAATGTAAACGGGCTCTGCTATTATCTAGCCTCTGTGATGGTACTTCAGACTTTGGTTGCTACTATTCACAACTACCACCATCATTATCATCTAGTTTCCAAGGTGTGCACACAGGTAGATAGATAGATGGATATATAGATAGATACTTTAGTCATCCTGAGGGAAATTTTAATAATTTAAACAGTTTAGTTAGCTGGCTAGCTAGCTAGCAGCTGGCTGAGTTTGTGTAATTTCCTGAAGTGGAAATAGATTTTGTTCAGGCCTTAATAGATATCCTTTGTTTGAAAATAAATCGTTTCTATTCTTTCCTCTTAATTCCATGTGTTGCAACTCTCGCTGGTAACTTTGTTAACTTATCCAGCAAACTATTAAAAATTCGACTGTAACAAAACACTGCAACTCTCGCTTGCCCCTCTAACTAGTCCATCTTCCTGTTTCAGCTTTGTCAGCATTTCGCCTGAAAAAAATGAGTGATGCGCTACCTCGCTACCCATAGAGACAGTAAAAGAAATGGGCCTAACAGACTCGTCGTTTTTTCAATGGGAGGGCACTGAGTCAAATAGAACGATTTTTCAGTTGGTCCCCCAGTACGGGGCGCGAGACTCACACTTAACTTTGTGGACGTTAGCCATCGAACTGAATCTTGTAACTCATATGATAGATACACAGAAATTCTTCTCACTTCCTTCGGGCCTTCAAAGTCATCATCAAAGTTAAACATTTATTTATGTATTATTATTAATATCATCCTCACCAAGTCGTGTTAATGTTGAAGCTACCATACATGATCATCTTCAAAAGCCTATAGCCTTGAAGCTAATCTTCTTTCCACTTTTCCGACCTACGGTCAATCCATCGAAAACCTCTGAAATGATTAGTGCCGTTTTAAAAAAAATTAGGTTTACTTTTTTATTATTATTAGGTTGCCTCTGTGTAATGCTTTACCTTAACATACGGTCGTGTATGCTAGGTTTTGCTTATGAGTTACCGTCAGACAGTATGGTGGACTGAGCTTCTTATCCAAACAATACGGTTATCTCCCACGGGGCCGAAGAGAGATTACGTCAAAGCTAGCTTCCCTCCAACCGAACAAGCTAACCATTCTTCTTACGGGTAACCAACGTTACGGACGAGGTAGTGGAGTCTGTTTTGCCTTTGTAGTGTTTATGTGGATTACAGAGAAGCTACAATATCAGCACAGGATATATGTTATATGAAGTTATGGTATTTCAAAAAATCCTAGAATTAATGGGCTTCTATGGGGAGCTAGCAGAGAGGTGGTCCCTCCAGCCTACGTCGATTCTTCTACTTCCGCGAATTCGCCTGCCCCCTTGGCGCTACCTGGCTAAAATCCTGGCGCGCCAGCAAGATCTACGTTATTTTGACGTCACGGTGTCGCGCTACCGGTCGGGTGCATCGAGTATGTAGAAGCCCTTACGCACTGTAACCAACCGCACAGCAGTGCAATGTGCATGTTCACATTTTTAGTAACAACCACCAAACTTGCTTGCTTGCCTTACACATCTAAGTTTTCCGACTATTTTTCTTACCTTCTTTTTTCCGCTGTGGATGTTACTGAGCTTGTAGAAGTTTTTACCCTGGAAATCCAGAGTTCTCGTGAGAGCACAATTTGAATTGTGCCCGCAAGATACTCTGGCCACGAGCAATGATCCAAATTTCTTCTATCTCTCGGAGCGAGAGGGACCAATCAAATCGGTGTAGGCGGGACAAAGGCGAGCTACACTGATGACTGACACTGATGAATTGTTGTGATTGGTCGAAGGTTATCCAACCCGCGCAGTGAGAGTTTCAAATGCATGCTTGGTGCCACCGAATTGGGCCATTTTCATTATTGCGGGCCAGACCCTTAATCTGAAAGATTCCAGGGTCTGGTTTACCAGGCTAAGAAGTTTTAGCTCTTACGTTCTGAACATCTCGCACTGCCATTGCCCGATGTCAGTTCTGAGTCATATCACTCCATAATCTGTCTCCCTTTTAAATGCCTATTCCCTGAATGGTAGGCTACAATGACTATGTGTTTTATATATAATATCAAAACAAAATAACCCAGTCAGTCTCATCTCTGAGATGTTTATGCCTCCTCCAATACTGGCAGCTGGGCTCATAGGTTGCAGATTTGCTTAGTGGCCTACAAGGCTCTGCAACGAGAGCGACATGGAAGATGAATCATGAATCATCGGGTCCAACTTGCACTGTAGCCTATTCTACTTTCTTATTGCACAATGGAGAGGAAAACATGCTGGTAGGCCACGAGGCTACTTAATTTAAACTTTGTTACCTTTAGTGTGTGTGTGTGTGTGTGTGTGTAGATGTTTGCGCGCGGAGAGGGTTGCTCATTGAAACATCGGAATACACCAATTCCATAACACCGCTCTCTGATAGATAAACAAAGCAGCATGCATAGAAGCAACTAGGCCAAACTGCCTGAAGAACAACCTAATTCCTGTCTGAAAAGAGCGGGGCCGTCGCCTCCTGACTGTCATCGAAGCCGACCTATTTGACCTGATTTGACTATTTCAAAGTGTGCTCGTTTTTTTCGGATGTAGGTAACACAATTTAACAATGTATAGGCTATATTTTTTTCATTTGATTGGTTCAACCGCCACCCGCCCGAATTTAATTAAAATATTATATTTCTTCACGCCATCCACCCGACCGCTGGTTTAATCATGGAGTCCGCGGCTGTAACTCATGAGCCGCGATCTCTAGTGTGTGTGTGTGTGTGTGTGTGTGTGTGTTGTTTTTGCATACCAGCGTACATGGTGATATGAGTTGTCATAGTATTAAACCTACCAGATAAAGTGCTATTCAGTCACAGCTGACCCCCCAGTCTCTGCTTCCTCTGGCTAACACTCCTCCACCCTAAACAGCCAGCAGGGCTCCTTAATAAAGTGAAACTGGAGCTCAATGTCTGCCAGCAGCCCTCTTTATTAAGAGATCAGGAGACGACTTTATGTCCATTCACTCAAACACACCCAGCGTGTGTGTGTGTGAAGGGTGTGTGTGGAGGTGTGTGTGTGTGTGTGGAGGGTGTGTGTGTGTGAAGGGGGTGTATGCGTGTGTGTCTGTGACTGTGTGTGTGTATGTGTGTGTGTGTGTGTGTGTGTGTGTGTGTGGGGGTCAATGCAAAGCTTTCTATTAACAATGTGATATGTGTGTGTGTGCATGCGTGAGTGTCATGTCACATATGGTATACTCACAAACACACACATGCACACACTACATAAGGCTTTCACAGTAACATTTACACACACACACACACACACACACAGAGGGAGAGCACGTTTATTTAATTAGCCAGGATGCAAGCCGTAAGACGCTGCCCTGATTATTTATAATGTGTGCGAACCGGCATCTCAGCCAAAGGCACCCAGTGTGGAGGAAGCCCCCTGTCCCCCCTTTCATTTGTTACACGTTTATTCTGAGCCATAACTCTTCGCAGCATTTATGTAGTGCTAATAATTAGCCAGGAATCTGAGCTACACGTGTGCGGTAGGAAACAGTGTCGTACTGTGAAGCCCCTTATGAAGTTTGTGGCATGCCATGGTGACAATATTGTGGAGGCTGGCCATTATGATAAATTATTTTATTAAAAACAATACAATGAAGTATAATATATAAAGAATGTATACTAATATATATATATATATATGTTTTAAACTGTGTGTTATATGGTGCTGATAGGGCTTTGTGTTGGGAGGCAAATCATGGAGGATCACTTAGGGCAGAGCAGCACATGTCACTCACACAGTGAGAAACCACAATGGAAGACTATTCATTTCAGTCACATGTCTCTTTTCTCCACAGCTCGCTACAGATGCTAGCGTCTCCTTAGCGTGTGGCTAATATCACGGGAAACCCAAAGCTATTTTGGCTTCGAGGGTCACTCACTCGAGTCACTCGAGTAGGCATTTGTTTGACGAGGCTGTATCGATTTTTGTACATGAAATGAATGTCCCTCTGCTTCTTTTAGCAAACGTTTTTAAAGGCAAATTAATCCAAGGTCTGTGTCATATGTTTATCTATTTATGCATGTCCTTCGACAGGACTGGGGACTACGCCATGGCTCCGGGGTTGATATGCTTGGTGGTAAAAGTTTATGATTAGTTCCCGGGAACATTGAGACATACGCTCTGGATGCTTGGATGTCTGGGGGTAACTTTATATTATCGCTTTTTTTTGGCCGGGGGCTTAGCCTGCCAGCCGTAGCTGTGAGTGTGTGTTACAGAGCAGACTCCACCAGCCCTGCATCATTACTGCGGACAGCAGGTGTATGAGTGAGCAATTGTGTGTGTGTGAGAGAGAGAGAGAGAGAGAGAGAGAGAGAAAAAGTAGTTTGTGAGGAAATGTGTTTACTATTGCCAGCATCTGTTTGAGTGACTGTGTAATTTTTAGGATCGGTAAAAAAAGGCATGGTGTGTGTGTGTGTGTGTGTGTAAGTGGGTGAGTCTGTGTAGCCTCCATGTGCGTGAGAGAGTGAGTATGTGATATAAGTGTATGCATCACTCTGAGGAGTGGTGAGATGGAAAATGGGGTGGGTGCGAATGTACTGTATATCTTTGTGTGTGTGTGTGTGTGTGTGTGTGTGTGTGTGTGAATATATGTTTTCACAGTGTTTCCCTGAGTGGAAAGTGCTCAGTGCTGCTCCTATGCTCACCCCTCACAGTCGTGACATTTGCCACACTAGGCTCTGCTCGTCCCCTCCTCGTCTGCGTCAGTCAAACCCAGGTCCCGCCCCCCTCACACACTCGTCCATCTTTCCACATGCAGCTTTTCGCAACCTGTTTTTAAGAGCGATGGAGAGATTGAGAGGAGTTTACAGGAGCGGTGGCCTTCAACAGATGGTCAGACACAAAAGTGGGTAACGCGGGGGGGGGGGGTTGTAGAGAGGACTGGGCAATGAAGAGTTAGGTGTGTGGGGGTGGTGGGGGTTTGGGAGAGGGTTGGGTAGGTATATGGGTGGGGGTTGGAGGTGGTGGTGGTAGAGGGTTGAGGGCAGGGGTGGGTTGTGGGAGGGGTGGAGGGACGGGGTGGTGGTGGTGGGGTGTTGTGGTTCTATGTGACAAAATGCAAAGTGGAATTCGCCAGCCCCTCCATTCCAGAATTGGCCAGGGGGAAAGAGCATGCGAGAGGTGTGCTGGCATGTCCTTGGCGGTCCGCGCGAGCCTGGGTGACAGCTGCGAGGTTTATAGGTCGGCTTCGATGACAGTCAGGAGGCGACGGCCCCGCTCTTTTCAGACAGGAATTAGGTTTGTCATCAGATTCTAAAATCTGCCTGATTTATGGCATTTCCACTCCACTTTCCCCCGATGAGACCCCCACTGACACAAACACACACACACACAAACGCCCCCCCCACACACACACACAAATCTCATGACATTTAGTGGACCTGTTTGTTTGTTTGTTTGTTTGTCTGCCTGCCTGCCTCAGACTAGTACAAGAGGTACAGTACCAGAAGTTTACAGTTCCATTTGTGTATATTTGTCTTCATATTTTATGCTAAATTAGGATTGAATGCAAAGAATCCCCACCCAAATGATTTTTACAGTAACAGTGGACCAACAATTCTTTGTCATTGTACTACATTTCTTTCTTTGATACTGAAATATTGTCATTATTGTATTTTCAGTCTGTTTTTAGTCACCATCATATCACCTTGTGCGATCTGTTTGCTTTATTATGTGAATGAGTGAACGAGTAAGGGCTGAGCTACACCAGGCACGTAACTGAAGCGTTCCATTCGCGTTGCGTCTGCTGCAACAATTACCTTCCACTATAATCAATGGAAGTAGCTACACTAGATGTGATAGCGAAAATAGAATTCGAAAATAGACATTCATCTAAAATGGATTTTACACGGCCCGAACGAACGCTTCAGTTACGCTGGCCTGGTGTAGCTTGTATGTAAGTGATATAGAGAGGGAGACTAAGAGAGATAAGAGTAGAACTTCGGCGAGGTAGAGAGAATGAGTTACGACTGCAGGATGATTTGTGCTGGTTTGGATGATGTGTCTGATGTGCCATTCTGCTGGCTAATTTTCAAAATGTCTTCCCTACGTCTGATAAATCTGTCAGGTAATTTTTAAATTTGCTTTGACATTGCTGTCTCTGTCTTTGACCTAGAAGGTTTTAAACCTTGTATTCTGTCTGAAGTACCAACGCTCACAATGTTAAGATTATAAAATTACGTTTACATTATCAAATTGCAAATTGTGGATGTTCTGGAGCAGTGATAACAAGTGGTCAGTCCAGGTTTGAATCTCAAACCCACTGTTGCTAGTTTGTGTTGCTTTGGATACAAATGCCTGCTACACACCAACCACTTTACCCCTTTTTTACTTTAAATTGGTATCTTGTGCTGACATGTACATCTGCAGAATATAGTCCTAGACTGACCCTAATCTTCACCTGAGGACTCAATCCAAGTGGGCCAGCTCCTTCCCATGCCCTTAATGTCAGGGGCCGTGCTTTCGGAAAACCGATAGCAACAGTGTAATAACTTTAACCTTCTAACACTGTTCGGTCAAAATGACCGATTTACACATTCCCTGTACCATACATATGGCAATTTTCATCAGATTGCCTTAAGATCTTATGATATCCTTCACAAAAGGCTTTTGAACACGTACAATTTATTGTGATTACTTCTTTGAATTTTGAGTGATTTATTCAACGAGAAACACTTCTTTTGTTTCACGGGTCAAAAAATGACAGCCATAGGAAATGAATGGGAAAGAGTAATTTTTCATCCGGGAGATGAAAGACATCTCCCGTTACACACACTCCTAAAACTTACCACCAATGTTCCCACACATGCATGCATGCACACACAGAAGCAAACACACCCCCCACACACATACACGCACACACAAACAGACACACATACACACACATGTTCACCCACTCACTCTCTCACACACACACACGCACACACACTCAGTTCATGTTGTCACTTGTGCATGTGAACCACCAATGTTCGCACACATATGCATTCACGCACATACAGAAACACACCCACCCACACGCACACAAACAGACACACACACACACATGTACACCCACTCTCACACACACACAAAATACACACACACAAACACACACACAGACAGTTCATGTTGTCAGTTCATATTGTCAACACACACACACAAACGTCCCCCCACACACAGACACACAAATCTCATGACATTTAGTGGACCTGTTTGTTTGTTTGTTTGTTTGTCTGCCTGCCTGCCTCAGACTAGTACAAGAGGTACAGTACCAGAGAAGCGACAGTTCCATTTGTGTATATTTGTCTTCATATTTTATGCTAAATTAGGATTGAATGCAAAGAATCCCCACCCAAATGATTTTTACAGTAACAGTGGACCAACAATTCTTTGTCATTGTACTACATTTCTTTCTTTGATACTGAAATATTGTCATTATTGTATTTTCAGTCTGTTTTAGTCACCATCATATCACTTGTGCGATCTGTTTGCTTTATTATGTGAATGAGTGAACCAGTAAGGGCTGAGCTACACCAGGCACTTAACTGAAGCTGCCCATTCGCTAAGGCCTGCTGCAAACAATTACCTTCCACTATAATCAATGGAAGTAGCTACACTAGATGTGATAGCGGCGCGTACACGAAAATAGAATTCGAAAATAGACATTCATCTAAAATGGATTTTACACGGCCCGAACGGAACGCTTCAGTTACGCGCCTGGTGTAGCTTCGCTGTAAGTGATATAGAGAGGGAGACTAAGAGAGATAAGAGTAGAACTCGATGAGGTAGAGAATGAGTTACGACTGCAGGATGATTTGTGCTGGTTTGGATGATGTGTCTGATGTGCCATTCTGCTGGCTAATTTTCAAAATGTCTTCCCTACGTCTGATAAATCTGTCAGGTAATTTTAAAATTTGCTTTGACATTGCTGTCTCTGTCTTTGACCTAGGAGGTTTTAAACCTTGTATTCTGTCTGAAGTACCAACGTTCACAATGTTAAGATTATAAAATTACGTTTACATTATCAAATTGCAAATTGTGGATGTTCTGGAGCAGTGATAACAAGTGGTCGGCCCAGGTTCGAATCTCAAACCCACTGTTGCTAGTTTGTGTTGCTTTGGATACAAATGCCTGCTACACACCAACCACTTTACCCCTTTTTTACTTTAAATTGGTATCTTGTGCTGACATGTACATCTGCAGAATATAGTCCTAGACTGACCCTAATCTTCACCTGAGGACTCAATCCAAGTGGGCCAGCTCCTTCCCATGCCCTTAATGTCAGGGGCCGTGCTGCGGAAAACCGATAGCAACAGTGTGGCAACTTAACCTTCTAACACTGTTCCGGTCAAAAATGACCGATTTACACATTCCCTGTACCATACATATGGCAATTTTCATCAGATTGCCTTAAGATCTTATGATATCCTTCACAAAAGGCTTTTGAACACGTACAATTTATTGTGATTACTTCTTTGAATTTTGAGTGATTTATTCAACGTAGAAACACTTCTTTTGTTTACGGTCAAAAATGACCGCCATAGGAAATGAAATGGGAAAGAGTAATTTTCATCCAGGAGATGAAAGACATCTCCGTACACACACTCCTAAAACTTACCACCAATGTTCCCACACATGCATGCATGCACACACAGAAGCAAACACACCCCCCACACACATACACGCACACACAAACAGACACACATACACACACATGTTCACCCACTCACTCTCTCACACACACACACGCACACACACTCAGTTCATGTTGTCATGTTGCCACTTGTGCGTGTGAACCACCAATGTTCGCACACATATGCATTCACGCACATACAGAAACACACCCACCCACACGCACACAAACAGACACACACACACACATGTACACCCACTCTCACACACACACAAAATACACACACAAACACACACACAGACAGTTCATGTTGTCAGTTCATATTGTCATGTTGCCACTTGTATGTGAACCACCAATATTCACACACACACATGCATGCACGGACACACAGAAGCACACACTCCCCACACACACACACACACACGCATGTACACAGTACACACATATACACACGCGCACACACACACAGAGAGAGTTCATGTTGTCAGTTCATGTTGTCATGTTGCCACATGTGCATGTGAACCGCCAATGTTTGCACACACATGCATGTATGCACACACAGAAACACTCACACCCACACACACACACAAACACAGACACACACACACACACATACAAATACACACATTTACACCCACTCTCTCTCTCTCACACACACACACACACAGTTCATGTTGTCATGTTACACTTTGTGCATGTGAACCACCAGTGTTCGTGACACATATGCATTCACGCACATACAGAAAGACACACACCCACACACACACAGAGACAAACACACACATTTTGTAGATGTTAATGTTCTAATAAGGTTCTGTTTACAATATATGTTCTACTAAATTATACTTTTTGTCATGGTATTGGTATTTAAGAGCAGTTATAACTGTCCGGTCAAATTTAAGGGGGGTAGCAACGAACAGTGTTTAAAGGTTAATATAATCTCGTTTGGTCTGCCGTGACACCTGACGTACGTCTAATGAAGAGATTACTCAGCCAAACGACGCACGGCTGACACAATTAATGCTAAGTGTGGCTTTAATAGGGACGAGGTAGCCGTGCCGCAGGGGCCAGTGGAGAGGAGCTATGCACTGTGGCTCTTTTACAAGAGATCCAGCCTTACAAACAGACCTCCACACGACGTGTGGCCTCAAGCCCAGGGGACAGACCGATAGATAGAGGCCAAGTGCAACTATGACATGAGGAGCCAGAATAGCAAATACAGTAATGATAATGGTTATAATGATGGAGGCTGGGATGGCTAGAGGGTTAGAATAACACAGATAAAGGAACAGGTACTGATAACAATTACAGCCATTGTAGCGACAACAATGAACAATATCCTCAACAACAACAACAATACACAAATTATAGCCGCAAGCAGCAATGGCAGGCCTGAGCACCTACGGTCCACGACCTAGGAATGGTAGAGGTCTCGCTTCCTGGTGGTCCGTGTCCTAGGAATGGTAGAGGTCTCACTTCCTGTTGGGTGTGGGTAATGCAATGTACATATGAAAGTGGTTCGTCATGGGCAGTTACACACACCTACCAAATTTGTAGCTGAAACTATATGCCAACCACAGTATGTCAAAATTGTTCATGTGCACAATGCATAAAATCACAAATATCTCACTTCCTGTAAAGTGTGGCTAAGGCAATGTACATATGAAAGTTGTTCGTCTTGAGGAGTTACACCTACCTACCAAATGTTGTGTGCATATCTAAAAGTATGCCAACCACGAGACTTAGTGATATAAGTGAGATAAGCCTCCTATGGAGTCCATAGGCCACACCCGGGGCCAAGCCTTTGTCCATGACAGCTTTATTGGACACCTGTTGTGTGTGCCAAATTTCATGAGTTTTCGCCCACGGGAACCACCTCAAAAAAGGCAAAGCACGGAAGGATATTCCCAACTATAATAATAATAATAATAATAATAATAATAATAATAATAATAATAATAATCCTACAGAAACAATAGGGGTTTCGCACCATTCAGTGTTATAAAATAATAAAATAACCCTAAATAATAACTACAAGGACACTCAGAAGGCGGAGAGGTCATCAAGTAGTTCTGGTTTATGCAAGTCAAACTCAACATATCAGTGTGTAATTGGATTTTAAATGTTGACATTTCTGTGTAATCCTGCACACAGACAGATAAACTGAATTATGGAAAACTGAACAAAACACCCCGAAAACATTACCTCCCGGCAAAGGTGGTAATAATAATAATAATAATAATAGTGATTTCATCATTTTGCACATCTGAATTGTAATCCTGATATGGCAAAGTGGCAGAAAGACAAATTTGTTCCTTGATGGCTTGATTAGCCTGTCTCCGCCTGTCTACGTACTTTCGCTCAGTTTCATTTCGCCTCAGTAGTAAGCTGGCATAGACCGGCACAGTTACAAGCCTATCGTTATCGCTGTGTCCCCCCTGGCCAACATACGTCATTACCAAACGTTAGTGATTGGTTTAAAGGAATTACAATAATTTTAAACTTCAAACAAGTGTCCACCCACCAGGAAGAAGACGTTTGCCAATGACGCCTGGCCAGACTCTTTGCACGAAGAGAAGCAAAGTCAAGAGTCTGGTTTATGAGGCTAGAGCTATATCCCTACAATTTGGAATACTCTGGCACTCGAAGCACCACAGTGCATCTGCTCAGCGAAGAAGAAACATGAGATGACAAGGGTTCAAAACCTGCTCTCACTCGCTTTAAG
Source organism: Alosa alosa (assembly GCF_017589495.1). Classification (NCBI taxonomy): domain Eukaryota; kingdom Metazoa; phylum Chordata; class Actinopteri; order Clupeiformes; family Clupeidae; genus Alosa; species Alosa alosa. The sequence continues at coordinate 14,231,827 of NC_063191.1, forward strand.
ACCCTCGTAGCACCCCAGACCACACCTGGATACATCCGTTTCAACACTACAATTTTTCACTCATGGCTTTTATGGTTCTTCTCCTTTCTGTGACGTGTCTTCTTTCTGAAGGTTTCTGAGAGGAACCGGTGGGGTTATGTGTCACAGACGTATGAGACAGAGGACGACCGAGGTTGGCCTTGTGCCATAAAAGTTTGCACTGCGCAGCAGCCATGCTTTATAGTGCTCACAGCCTCTCCTCTCCTCTCCTCTCCTCGCTGTATTTCAAAAACCGAAATCAAGCCGCTAGACGTTTCCTCACATCCTAAAAGAATGACACCCAGCTATGTGACACGTCCCCCCCTCCTTAGCTTGTAGATTTATCTGCTCCAGCCAAGGTCAGGTGTGTTAGGAAGAGATGGCCTGTTTGAACAAATGCACACATGCCTGCACACACTTATCCACATAGCCACCTGTGAGAAGACACACACACACACACACACACACACACACACACACACACACACACACACACACACACACACACACACACACACACACACACACACACACACACAAACCATCTGAGCACATACAAAATAAAATATTTTGAAATTGTTACATATTCAATTCCCCACACAAACTAGGACACATTCACAAATGTAGAAGTCACATGGTACACATTGATACATCTACACACACACACACACACACACACACACACACACACACACACACTGAGAGATACCTAATCCAGCGGTCCATCCCTTGGCTGGCATGGCAGCCTGCATTGTGGCACTGTTTGCCCCCCACCCTTTGACAATGCACACCTGACACCCGCGGCCTTCTCATTCGCTGGGCGCCTCCATGCTGCCGTTAACTGAGAGTATTTCACAAGCCGTAAATTCAGGGCAGATCTATAAATCACTGCAGGAGAGCCCTCGTGCCAGCTTCAGGGCCCATGGGCAGAGGGTAGAGGTTGGGGTTAGTCTTGGGCTTGGGCTTGGGCTTGGGGTAACTGGATCTCTTGAGGTTCACTTTTCCCCCCTCCTTGACTCCCCACCCGACCCCACCCTGCACACACACGCCTCCCCAGGGGGTCAGTACCGCTATTCCAGATCAGGGTTTGAGTTCGGCTGCTCGGGCACTCCGCACACCTGCTCCACCGATAAGGGAGGGTGGGAGGTGGGGAGAGGCAGGAGAAGAGGGGGACTCCCCATCATCCCAGAGTATTGGTTCTGTTCAGAGAGGGGAGTACCCATTGGACCGCGCCCAGGCCGGGTGGTCAATCCAAGACAGATGAGTGGGTTTTCTGACAGAAGCCGGTGTTGATCAGTGAGATCAGTGAGATCTTTATGAATCTGGGTCCAGAGTCTCCTCCTTAAAAATGTCACCTCCTTTTGAACGGTTGTGGTGGTTGACTGGGACCAACCTGACCTGGTTTGGGCTGGAGTGGGTCTGGAGAGAGAAGCAGTGGTGATGGGGCTGGTGGCTGGTAGGGTGGCCTGTGGGAATGGCCCTTGTTGTGGCGGTGATGAACACACGTCGACACTTATCAGGGAGAATCCGATCTCTCATTGGCATGTTTTCACAGCTGTGGCCTGTGTTTTTCACACAAACCACAGGTTTCCTCAGCTCCTTCAATCTAATCAATCATCATTCACACGCTGCCCTTGTTTCACAATGCTTGTTTACCCACAGACTTCTCACATTAGCAAATTATCTTCATGTATGACAACAAGAGTATATTGTAAGCACAACAATGCCACTTGCTTTGCAATACAACAACAAAACAATAGCTAAATTGTAATATTTCAATTCAAGTTCCTATTCATATAAGTCAAATACATTTTCTTGACTACTCATGTATGTACAAATGTATACATTTCATATATAAAAATGTATACATCTATAAAAATAATAAAAATATTTATATTGAAATTGTAAACAATATTTAGAAAATTCATTTTATTTTATTTTTTATTTTTTATTTTTTGCCTTTCATGACAAAGACAACCCAGGTGGTTGTTTTTCCCTCTTATATTTAGTTGATTGAACCAGGTGCAAGGAGAGATGGCGAAATGTTGCCTCCAAACATTCAGACCTGCCACAAGACAACAACCCAATCCTCCCTCCAAACTTCCCCCGGGCTTCTCCAACCCACCACCCTATACTCTCTGTCTCTGGGCCAGCAGCCCCCACACCCCACCCCCTGCCAGCATACCATGGGCCCCTGGCCCTCTGATCCATCATGGGTTGACAGTGTGTGTGTCCGAGGCTGAATTTCTGTGCTGGAAATAGCTGTGCAAGCCACTCTTTTTTGGGCCCCCGTGCTGGCCTGCTATCCTTGACACGCAGGGAGCGGGACAGGACCGCCATGAGCCACACACACACACACTCACACACACACACACACACACACACACACACACACACACACACACACACTCACATAAATCAACACACAAACACACACAGAGAGACACACACATACAGATAAACACACATACCGTGTGCACATACAAATGAAATAAATAAGCACATGTACAAGTACACACACACACACACACACCCACACCCACACACACACACACACACACACACACACACAGAGTTCTGTCTAAGACTGGAGAGCAGCCCTCTCCTCTCCGTGCCAGGCTTATTTTAGGGACTCTCTCTCTCCTTCCATCTCAATCCCATCTCTATCTCTTACTTTTCTAGTGTCTCTCCATCCATCACACTCTCCACTCATCTTTCTCTTTGGCCCTCTATCAACCCCTCGTCCACCACCTCCCCCTCCCTTCATCCCCCTCTATTTTTCCACATTTCAACGTCACTGCTCATCTTTCTTTTTCATCTCTCTCTCTCTCTCTCTCTCTCTCTCTCTCTCTTTCCATCACTCCATCCATCCCCGAGCCAGCAGCAGGCTCATTAATCACTCGCCTGTTGGAGGTGAAAAAAACAAACAATATGTGTGTGTGTGTGTGGGGGTCGGGGGGGGGGGGCGATTTTCAAGTGGTGGCAACAACTTTGCAACTTTTCAAAATTATTCCTCTCCGCCGCGGGGGGCTTTGTCGCTGGGCGGCCCCAGCCACTCTGCCAGCCGATAAACGTTAGCACTCAGCGGGCGCCGTCGGTAACCTGGTCCGCAAGCCCTCCCGCCCCACCCGTTCCTCTTCCAGCCACTCACTCCCACCGTCTCCCACCTCTCTCTCCCCTCTCGCCCGGAGAGACGACGCGGGAGGCGGCCCCAGAGACATTCACACCAACAATTAGTAGTTAATAAATCAGCCGCTCATTTTCACACCCGTGCTGCGTCCTCTCGCCCCTCTCGGCGGGGGGGCTTTCTGAGCGGCCGAGCCGTGGAGCGGCGTCTTGCCGAGATGGGCTTTATTTTTAATTAACGCAACAATGCAGCGCTGCGGGCTGCCCGGCAGAAATCATGGAGCCTGATGACAGTTGTTTTACTGCGCCTGCTTTTAGCATGGGTTTCTGAGTGTGTGTGTGTATGTGTGTGTGTGTGTGTGTGTGTGTGTGTGTGTGTGTGTGTGTGTGTGTGTGTGCAGTTTCAAAATTCAGAGTTTAAAACTTTTTTGCCACATTATTTAAAGTTTTGTTACATCAGTCCACTATGAGTAGGCCTATAAGCATGACATACACAGTCACATCCTCTGAGTCTTCAACTGATAAAAAAATCTGTCACCAAATTGCAAACTCCATGTTAAAATGCAAATATTCTCATTTTCACTTTCTTGGTATCAAATTAGGGGTACAAACCAATTTCCGCTTAACACAGTGTTTCAATGAGTTTCTCTGAGTATGTGTGAAAATGACTAGGGTCACACTAGGTAGTCATTTAGCATATAAGATTAATGTGTCAGTACCTGATAGTACATGTTGTTACACAGGTTGTACCACTGCATATAAGCGACACATTAAAATAAAGTGTTACCGATTAATGTGTCATTTTGTAAAAAAGTATGGTGATCTATGTCTCTGTGGAGCTCTGATGGTGAATGTGTTGATTTTTCTGCAGGGGGCAATGATACTGTACACACATATGTACTAACAATCCGTTTGTGAAGTTGCTAGGCTTGAATATATGTGTACAGTATATGAGGTGTGTGTGTGTGTGTGTGTGTGTGTGTGTGTGTGTGTGTGTGTGTGTGTGTGTGTGTGTGTTTTGTGCAACCGGCCCCAGGTCCTACTAGGAATCAACAACAGAAGCAACCTTATATTGAATTGAATTGTTAAACAAAAACAATCTTCAACATTTACAATAACAATTCAGTTGCATTTAGGTCTCCAAAATGAATCGAATAGAAGTAAACTATTAATCAATAACTTTGATAATGGATAAATATGTTTGACCTATTTTTAAGGAAAAAAACTCTGATTCCAGCTTCTTAAGCTGTAAAAAATTATTACTGCTCAATGACAGTAAACTGACTGTGTTTGGTATGTGGACAAACAAAGCGTTTGAGGTCATCATCTTGGGGTTGGGGGCATTTTTTCAGTATTATCTGGCATTTTAAACACCAAACAAGTAATCGATTAATCAAGAGATTAGGAAAATAATATATATATATAGTTCGATGTTGGAAAACCAAAATACCTGCCTTCTACAATAAAGTATTCATAAGTAACTTTTAATACCAAGGTCAACTACAAAATTATAATGTGTTAAGCACTCTAGACCAGGGGTCTCAAACTCAAATGAGCTGGGGGCCACTTCTGCCAATGTCTTTCGATTGGAGGGCCACGTCAGTGTTAAAGAATAATACAAAAAAAAGAACTGCTATTTCCTAAAATGCAATGTTTTTTTCAAATAATGTATTTTCAAACACAAAACTACAAACAGAAAGTGCAAGTTTTTTTATCTATCAACTATCAACTAAGCTATAACATTAGCTTATAAATAAAATAATGATAAATATTAATACAAATTATAACAACAAACAAAAAAAAACATAAAAACAGGTAGGCCTATGTGTGTGTGTTTCACACAAAAAAAGATATTTTCCTCTCATAACTTTTTTAAACCTGGCAAACTAGGCGTCAGGGTTAAGAAAGCAACACCATTGGATTTTTATATCAAAATTTCAAAAGGCCATGGCTTGAAAGTGGTCAGAAATCCTACTGTAAATGTAAAAATCTTTGAGTATAAACAAAAGTTTATGAAGGGGGTAAATTTACCCATCTAATTTGCCACTGGATGGCAAGCACCTCAAATTATCCACCTTTCAGTAAATACTGGATGTTGAACATATTTGAGCAGGTTTACTTTCTTTTTTGCCATATTACCCACATAACAAATTAACAGGAAAACAGTAGGCCTAAGATGTATACCAAAAATAGTAAACTATAACCACAAGGCCTACAATAAAGTATCCTGGTCAAATCAGTTCCTATCGCGGGTGACTTTGTAGTTCTTCAGAGCCCTACCCCTTCTGTCTGTACCACGTCTATTACGGACACTATCATCAGGATAACCACTGCAACCTCCAAGCTATGTTGGGCGGAGGGCCGAAATAAGCATGGTATGCTTAGTGGACACCGTTGTACATGCAAGGATGCACCTCCATTCACAGACGCACAGTGACTATCACTGTCAATAGACGATCGATCATAATCTCCAAAAGGCAGATATTCTCCTTCAGAATCAGAATAGGTGAATAACATAGCCTACCCAAGACTTCATCACACATGAACGTTTTTCAACATTTGGTGTAGGCCTATTTCTGCTTCAATTTGTGCAAAACTATGGCCTGCATCGCTTCCGCGTCATTACGAACAAATGCACGTCTTCATGTTTCTCGCGTGTAATAGCCTACAAGTATTTCCTGAAAACTTTGTGCAGCGATTTTGGGTTTGAATTAAGCTCTGGATGTCTAGCAAATAGTGGAGGAGAGTACAAATGAGATTTGTCACCGTACTTGGATCTATCGTTTATTTTAATCAGTATCGTTGTTTTTAGCAATTAAAAATACCCTCAAGGGCCGGATTACATAAATTTTTTGACATAGGTTGCGGGCCGGAATTGGGCCGGAGTTTGAGACCCTTGCTGTAGACACTCTATATACCCACCAAAAACAACAAGTGTGCTTTTTTTATATAAACTTTTGGTTGTGCCACCTGACATTTACAGTCTAATACAGTCTAAAAATGTATTAAAACCCCTGTAAATATGGGGCAGCCATCAAGACTTGATTAAACACAGTCTTCCAACTTCAATGCATTATGTCCATTTTAAAAGCCTTATTTGTCAATGACCCTTTTATTTATAGGGCGTATAAGAATTTAAATTGCTTAAAGGCACTTTAAAGTGCCCAAGGCCTGAACACCTTAGAGACTGTGCTTAGGCAGTATACTGACCAGTGGGGAAATAATTGGAACACTATGCTTTTGGACAGAACGACGAAACCGAAACCCCCCCCCCTTGTCCTGGCTTAGTATGTCCTGGATGGTCAAGCGGAACATTCCGACAGGCCCCATGTCATGGTGTTTGGCTCTGGGTGATTTTAATCACCTTAGCGATACATAGCTATAGCTAGCGTTACAAACGGATGGGTCTTCACGTTAGCTGATGGAGCGGAGCATAGGCCCCCAATTAAAGTAAAGTAAAATAGACCCCACTGCTTACTCATACGGAGTAGTGCCTCAGGGTTGCAACAGTGTCCATTAGCCATGCAAGCTGTGCTTCTGCAGTACCAATGTAATATAATATCCCTGGATCAAATTAGTCGCTCTTCTCCAGAGCACCCATCCAAAAACTCTCTCTCTCTTTCTCAAATTAGGCTCTCTTCTTTAGGATCTCTCTCTCTCTCATCTCTCTATCTTTCTCTCTCTGTCCTGCTGCCACGTATCTCATAGTTTACACTTCTCGTGTGTCACCAGGTCGTTACATTTAACTTCGGACGACGCAGGTCTGATGACACCATCTTTAATTAATGTTCTCTGTGGGTTGAGAATATCAGGACATCACCAAATGTGTCCATCAACCAGCGGGGCCCAGGGCAGCCTGTCCCCCCAGCCTTTGACTGGCGAGAGGTCTGATTCACAGATGAAAAGGCAATCACAACAGTCCCGGGCGACTCAATTTACCGCAAAACGAAACGGGCAGCACGATTATTGAAATACCCCGAGGCGAACTCAACACGCGATTCCGGTGCCAAGTTCGCACCCCCCCCTCTGTCCCCATGCTCCCACTCACCACACACACACACACCAATCCCCTCCCCTCCCCTCTGTCCCCATGCTCCCACCCACCACACACACACACCAATCCCCTCCCCTCCCCTCTGTCCCCATGCTCCCACCCACCACACACACACACCAATCCCCACCCCTCCCTGACCCTCTGCATCAATCACTCTCAGTTGCAAGAATCGTTCAATCATGACGTGTTTTTTTCCACGAAAGAAACAGGAGAAACGCGAGCCCTGCGGGAGGGGTGACCACGACCCTACTCTGGGCAGCCGGAGGTACCCAGGAAGCATAACCCAGGAATGGGCCAGCAATGAAGGCACGAGGAGGCGAGGGTCAGTGTGGCAAGTGTGTGGTTGTGGTTGACACCAAGTGTGTGTGTGTGTGTGTGGAAAGAGGGGACACAGTGTGTGATGAGTGTGAGGTATGGGTATTGTGGTCGATGTGGTGAAAATTGTTTATAGCCGGTTGGACGGTTGTCTGTATGACATAGCTGGTCTCTAATAAAACTCTGAAAATAATACAGTGAAAACAGCATAATAAACCTGTTTAAAATGACTACTGATTAAATCAGTGCATCTGTAGGTATACTGGATCCACTTATCAATTAATTTGGAATGGGGAAAAATAGTATATAGAGCGAGAGAGAGTGTGTTTCTCTTGTATTTGTGCATGTTATGTTGCCTGGTGACAGGTGTTGCTGGACTGCAGCCAAGAGAATGGTATGAAATGACTAGCCTCCCAGGGGAAAAAAAGAAAAAGAAAAAGAAGGAAAGACAGAAAGAAAAAGAGAAAGAAGGAAAGACAGAAAGAAAAAGTCAGCTGTGCGTACCAGTTGTGTCTACTTCTGTAACATCGCCATCCCCCCGCCTCTGTGCCCTTCAAACCCACACACACACACACACACACACACACACACACACACACACACACACACACACACACACACATGCTCAATGTAAAACCACATAACCTCACGTCCCTTTACACCTAGGCCTAATTTTTTCTTTCCCTGAATCTCCACACGCTTTCAACGGACCCCAGCTCACAGCGGTGGGGGGCTTTTCACATTAAAGAACCAAAGGGGGGCCGCCAGCAACTCTGTATGTGTGTGTGTGTGAGAGAGAGAGAGAGAGAGAGAGGGACAAAGAGAGATAGGCTAAAATGAGAGGCAGCGTTCCCCCCTGGCATGTGTGTGGGCTGGGCGGCATGTGTGCACAGTACGTGTTCCAGATATCGTCACATCACATGAAGATTCCATCCCGGCAACACATCAATCTTTCTCTCTCTCTCTCTCTCTCTCTCTCTCTCTCCCTCTCTCCCCTGGTATGATCTGTGTGCCGCCACCCAACACACAGAGAGGGGTAACAAGGGCCAGCCCGTGAGGAGACACAGGGGTTAGTTAGAGGTGTGTGTGTATGTGTGTGTGTGTGTGTGTGTGTGTGTGTGTGTGTTTGTGTGTGGTGTAATTTGATTTAAGTCATATTAGCTCATTTATTGGTTCACAAGGGTCCTATGAAAGGGTTTTAAGGGGGACAGAGCTGTGTGTGTGTGATGGTGGTGGATTTATGTGGTTTTACTTATAATAGTTCACTCAGCAGTTCTCACCCAGTGGATGGTTTGACTTTAATATTGTCTTTTTTAGTTTTTAGTTTCACTTCACCCACACTTCCATTCACATTTTGGTTTCACTTGATTATTAGCAAGAGATGAGACATCGGATCGGTGAGCTTATTTCTCTTAGTTCCCTGTGGTCACTGCTTAAAGCCTGAGTTTCGAGTTGCGCACACTCTCAAAAAAAGAAGTTCTGTTTGTCGAGGAAGCTCCGTTAGCAATATTTTCCCAGAATCCACTGGTGAAAAGCGCTTGGCATGGCGTGGCCGGGCTTCAGGGTTCAGCCCTTCAAATATTTAAACATTATTTACATAAATAAAGAGAGGCGGGTGGCACCACTGTGCTGCTACGCGGAGTCGAGGTGGACTCCCTTAAGCGCTCGGGAAGGTAGCGGAGGTGTGAATCTGCTTCTCGTTAGGAAGGACGACGTCCTGACAGAAAATGTCCGCTAATCCTGGGGTGCAGAACCCCCACCCCCTCCAACGACCCCAGTCCACAACCACCACCCCTCACATCCAACTGCCACCCATCTTCCCCCAGAGTTTTTTGGAACAACCTGGCCAACGCGTCCTTCCAAACCATTTTACCACCCCAAAGAATTCCTAATCCAAATAAATGTGTCGACGGGACGCGCAAAGGGAGAGAGGTGAAAAAACAAAGTGCCACAGGGGCTGAAGGACTCTCTGCTCACACACACACACACACACACACACACAGACACACACACAAGCACACACACACACACACACACACATAAATACACACTCTCTCTCTCTTTTTCTCTCTCTCTTTCACTCTCACATACACACTCTCACTGTACACACTCTCTCTCACACTCACACACCAATCCCTCAACACCCGAACTGTCAAAGATATATTTGGCGATATCTGCCGCTGCCAGAGATTCTATCTTTCTAAAAACTAAATGGGCGGAATTGCATGTGTTTGGCTTGGCGGTGGCCTGTCTGTTTATAAAGCGTGGGGAGTGCGCTCCGTTCACACTTTAGGTGATAACTACACAGGGCCTTTGTGAAGGCCGAGGCTTGGCCCGCCGAGCGCCGTTTACTTTAGGCTAAAATTGAGCGCGACTTTGTGTGCAAAGTTGTCAGGATTTGTAACTTGTTTACGGAGCGTAACCCCTTTTTGTATGTCTGCGGTGTGTGCCTGTACGATGTTGTGTGTGTGAATGTGAGTGTGTGTGTGTGCGTGTGTGTGTGTGCGTGTGTGTGTGTGTGTGTGTGTGTGTGTGTGTGAGTGTGTGTGTGCAGACTCGTAGAAACTGGGTGACTTTCTATGGCTATGTGAGTATGCATGTGTGCATGTAAACTCCTAATTGTTATTGCATGCTCACAGACATGGTCTCAGAGCCTGTCTGATGGACGAATGTCAGACGTAAATAAGAAAGCATGTGTCACGTACCCACAATGCACTTACATGAATAAATATACCTTCTCCTCCCCTGGGGGTCCCTAAGCTCCTAACCCAGACGCGATGGCCCTCTCACCCCTGGATGGGGCTGGTGGGTCCGGCCGGTGGGGCATCCCTTGCTGGAACCGGTGGTGGTGGTGGTGCTGAAAGGCGATGGCTGTTTTTAGAGAAAGTCTCTGATAAGGACTGACAGGTCAATAAAAGCAGAAATATTATCGGCTCTGTCGCTGACCATCTCCTTCAGCAGCTGCCAAAACATCCCCCCTCTGGTCGCTCGCTCCCGCGCTCGCACACAGACTGGTCCCCTTCCAGCCGCACTGCTGTCTTTCTGGAAAGGTGTTAATTTTATGGCATTGGAAGGACTTAGGCCTGCCGATCTGTTAAACGCTTTTTTCGGCGCCAATTCTTAACCACAAGTGCTGGTGTTACAGGCCCCAAACCCTATACTTCCCTGTAGAACTCCAGGCCTCAGTCACAGCTGGCTCTGCCATCTAACTGTGAAGGGTATACAGCCAGTACACAGGTGTCCCAGCTAAACAAATGAGTATCGATGTTAATGATCAATCATAGATGTAGGCTACTGTGCACATACAGGCGTTTTTATTAGCCCTGTTGGCCTTCACTGTACCCACCTTAGTGTACTCGTGATAACACTAAAATCAACATGGTCTAGTGCTTTTCTTGTGCACACTTCTTACACGATTATTGCTAATGTTAAGTGAATTTGTTTTTACTATTTACAATATGTCAGGCATGTAGGTGTGTTATATCATTCCTTAACTAGGGAGAACATGCTGTCATGTCTTGACTGACGGTCACATAAGCTTGCATAGCAGGAACACAGTGACCTCCGACACCACAACAGGTGTCCACTTCTGAAGTATGATAAAAGGACACAAGTATGAGTGTGTCACAATCTCGCAGTTTAATTTCATTATTGCGGCAATATACATTTATGTGCCTATTTACGTTTCTAAGACGAATAAAGTATATCTCATGCACACTGCACGCACACTTTCACACATACATAGTACACACAAAAAGCGTATGTTAATGTCATACAGAAGTCATGCTGAACAGAGGGATGATTTGCAGTTTTCCAAGGCCATCTGCTTGATGTTCTATTTCGGAGTCGACTCGAAAGACCCCTCTGGTGACATTAATCAGCCCGTAATCGTGCCCCGGCGCATTCTGTCCATCCGAACACCGCTGGCCTGTGCCGCCGACACGATTTACTGGGCAGGGGGAGCAAAAAAAAACACCTCAGGGGGCTATATTTGTAGCGCAACCTTTCCTCTTCCCCGCCAGCTGACGTCAGTTAATTATTTGTCCCCCGAATCTAATACATTTTCCCTGTGCCAAGTCATTTCGCTGGGCTCATGGCGAGGCAGAGGGAGAGACCGCCTCGTCCTCCACCCCTCATGACCCTAACCCCCCCTCCTCGTAACCCCCTCCATACCCATAACCCCCCACCACCAGCCCCACAGAAGCGGGCGGTCACCGCGGAAAATCAGCCACCCCATCCATCTGCGCCTGTTATCCTAGCAACCAAAGTTATGTTGCTATGGTAAAGGTCTCCCCATATGAACTTGTCAGTCAAAGTGTGGCCGGCTTAAGTCTCTCTCTCTCTCTCTCTCTCTCTCTTCCCCACCACTCTCTTCATTTATTTCTTTTCTATCAGTGGTGTGATATTGCCGCCGTGAAAAGCGAGCGGCCTTTATCTGTTTACAGCCGTTCCTCTCTAAATATAGCAGGATGAATTAAAACACATGCCCTATCGCTCCCACAAAACACCATAGTTATGCACTGTACTCCGATAACCCCCATCCAAAGATGGCAAGAAGGCAACAAGTGTACAGCAGCTCCACACTCAGCTGAAAACAAGCGTACTAACGCGTACGCTAGTCATGAACACCGCACCCTAACCCCTAAATCATGTTTCCATGCTCCAGGTTCGCCATGGTGAGTTCCAGCTCCAACCCCTGCAAGGAGGGAAGCGACCATTAGCGAAATGGGCCAAGGGACCAGAGCAGTGCTCTGCACGCATAGCACGTCATGGTGCATAACGGCATCTGCTCGCAAAAAAAGAGAGAGAAACCGAGCGAGGCGAGTTGATCGGCCCGAAATGCCAGGAAAACACACTAAAGCACCCAAAGCCAGCGTAACAGACAAAAGCCGGCGTAACCCTCCGTAATACCCACAATGAAGTGTGAGAACGACAAGGGGTTTGGGCTGCATAGGGGAGGGAGGGAATAAGAGAATGACTTTGTAATGTCCTCAGCGACACGGTTTACCCAGGGATAAATATCGCGTTTCGACGGAAATATTACTGCTTACGAAAGGCCCGCCGCATTTGTCAGATTTTGCATGCCGACTTAGACGTTGCTATTAAAAGTGGAAATAGTTTTGCTAGGATTTCAGTCGGTTACTATCCCACCCTGCCCATCCCCTTCAGCCCCCATACCCCACCCCCTTTTTTTGTGCAGTTAAACATGTATATTAAATCGTGTATATTGGCTTTCCCATTATTTTTGCTTTATTGGTTTAAGGGTGTTTGGTTAATTGGGCCATCCAAAGGTGAGGGCATGGCGACATGAATAGCACATTTCTCGTTCGGGAGGTTAATAAATTACATTTATGAAAGAGAACCACCATTAAATTAAACACTTTTCATAACATTAGGTCACGACTGGATTAATGGTGTTGGCTGAATAAAAAAGCTGTGAGGATTGTAAAAGAGAAATAGAAAAGTTGGACGGCGTGTTTACTCAACTTCATTCTTTATTTATTATATGGATTTTTAGTCTAAATATGGAGTCATGCATAGACTTGGATTAGTGTTTATTCATTTATTCCATCATAGTATAATAAAAACCAATTCCTGAACATTAACGTCCTGTTTTCTCTCTCTCTCTCTCTCTCTCTCTCTCTCTCTCTCTCTCTCTCTCTCTCTCTCCTGAACAGAGGAGGTAGGCCAGAGAAGGAAACAGCTTTGCCACAGATGAGTAAGTAATACTTTATTCATCCAAAACCAAGTACGAACACACAAACAAACAAGCATCAAAGACTTCAAACGTGGCGAGCTTTGCATGTGTAAAAAGACACCATGCTGACACAGAAGAAGAATAATTTGGTGTGTGGTATGGGGGGTGTTTGGGGCGAGGAGTATTGGGAATGGAGGGGGTTGTTGAGGGGGAGGAGGGCAGACAAGGAAAGCGGTTGAGATGACGTCAGGTGTTGTGTTTGCGCTGGGGTGGCTTTTGCTAGGCTCTCTCTCTCGCATCTAGAATAATAACAGGTGGCTCGATCTGCGTAAGGGCTAGAAGGGGGCTTTAGGAGAGAGAGAGAAGCTCTCAGGCCCTGGGGGTCAGCCAATCATGGTGCTGGGAACGGGTCAGAGAGGGAACTGCTAACCTATGATATTGCGACCTTGTCTCGGGGCTTACACAGACCAGGACATAAGGGACTAAAGGAGTCAGCATTATAAAAGAGAGCAATGGATTCCCTGTCACTGGACTGTGTGTGTGTGTGTGTGTGTGTGTGTGTGTGTGTGTGTGTGTCACTGGACTGTGTGTGTGTGTGTGTGTGTGTGAGAGACTTATATATATACATAAGTGTATATATATATATATATATATACACTTATGTGTTTGTTCCTCCTTGACACATAGAAAGAAAGCAAATGAGGAAAGAGAAACGAGAGGAATACAAATGGAAAAAGAGAAGGGGGAGGAAAAGTGAGTAATTGACAGAGTGAGAGGGACAGAAGGAGAGGGAGAGAGAGAAAGAGACAGACGGTCAGAAAAAGAGGGATATACAGAGAGAAGGAGAAAGAGAAAGAGAGGGACACAGGAAGAAGAAGAGAGAGACACCAGGAGCAGGTGGGTCTGTGCCACGTTCAGAATGTTGGGAATGGTGGCTGTGCTATGGTGTGGAGGAGGAGGTGGAGGGTGCATTGGCAGGACTCAGGCCAGAGGCTTTGGTCGCCTCTGCTCTCTCTCTCTCTCTCTCTCTCTCTCTCTCTCTCTCTCTCTCTGTATGTGTGTGTGTGTTTGGAGGAAGCACAGCAGGGTTTCCCCTTTAAGTACGGATGGTAGTGGATCCCAGCCACCGTGGGCCAGTCACCACACATGTGGACCTGTCACTTGGACTGCATGCAGAAAGGAAGCCGGGGAGAGAGAGAGAGAGTGAAAAGAGAGAGAGAGAGAGAGAGAGAGTGATGGGAGGGCAGGATTTGGGCCATTAGTTCTGCGGTGCTTGGGCACAAACTCACATTTGTGTGGAGTCACCGAGGTCCTTTCTGCTAATTATAGGCCAAAATCTGACAGAGAAAAATTAGAGGGAAAACGGACAGCTGCAACACACTGGACCACATGGCTGGAGAAAAGAGAGAGAGAGAGAGAGAGAGAGAGAGAGAGAAAGAGGGAGAGAAAAGAACGTGTGATATAAGGAGGTTTTGATATCCTCCATATCACCCCCACCCATGCCTCGGTAAATCCTTAAAACCCTCTCCTTCGGTGCAAAAACAAAATCCAATCGTCCTGGTGTCCTTCCCCCTGCCTTTTCCAATCATGACCCCCACCCCCTCCCACCCACCCACACACCCTCCGACCCCCTCTCAGAGCTCAGAGAGCTAATGGGGTCTCAGGGAGACGGGACCTTTGGCGGGGAAGTCGGGGACAGACACCCCCTTTCTTCCCGTCTGAGGCATTATCCTGGGGGGGCTTAGGGGTCTGGACTCAGACAGCCAGACCTCCACACCTCCCCTGGGCACATGAGACTGGACCTCCTGAGGCGTCCACCATGTTGGGTCTACTGCAACAGGTCAAGCACATGCAGTGCAGGGGTATTCTTTATTGCGGACATCATTTGGAAGAGCTTGACAGAGTTTGACAGTTTGTTTCACAAAGGTCAGAGTATGCAGTTTGTTTAACAAAAGGATTTTATAGTAACCTATATGTCTCCTTAATGAGATATGTTACATGTCAGCCATGGGGACAGATTATCTCAATA
>NC_063191.1:14257066-14326102 GCF_017589495.1 Alosa alosa
GTCCCTATCTGGACATAGAGATGTGTAAAAAAACACAAGTTGTGTTATTTTTCAACACATTTGTTGTCAGAGTGGACACAGTATAACAAAAACAATGTGTTAGAAACCACACAAAATGTGTTGTCCCTATCTGGACATACTGTAGATATGTGTTAAAAACAACCAGTGGCACAAAAAGTGGGTATGCGCTATATGCGGCGCATAGGGGCACAGAACCATGGGGGCGCCAAAGCGATGGTAAAAATAATAATAATAAAAATAATAATATATTTGGTGTATTCTATATGTAGCTACTGTTGTACGTTTCTAAATCATGTCTGCATTTCCTCAATGTTAAATAACATTTTAGATAGAAGAGGGGAGAGGGGCCGCGGGCTGAGTGAGCAGATAGGCCTACAGTAGTGAGTTTTAGTCTATGGAAAAGATGGATAAAGCAAAAAAGCTGCCGGGGGGCTAAAAATAGAAAAAGAAAAGGGAAAATGAGATGGCATGTCAAGGGATGCGACAGTAGTTAAATAAGTGGATGGTGAAAAGCAACAGGTAGGATTTAAAGTGTGACGTCTGTGCCTGGAAGCACACGTTTCATGTTCATGTTATTCATGTTACCAGACTAACTAGCGTTTGCTAAGCATATGCCGATTGAAACAGCCTATATTCCATTCAGATAGCTAGGTGGCTACCATGCTCATACTGCACTTTTAATGGCAAACTGCAAACACTAGCAACAACTCATTACATGATTCCATTTCCTAACAATGAAGACTCCTTGTAATAACTTAATATTGTGCTGTCAATGTGGCGCAAACAAAGGCTAGAGTTGAATCAGCCTTATCCTTTGTGAGCAACAGCTGGCAAAAGGACGTTATGAGAACCGTTTAGACTCTCTTAAAGTGACAATGCGACATTTAACAATACTTCAAGTTCAAATCGGCAGAATTTCTTAAAAAATAATAATATGTAATACATTATTGGCCTTTTGTTTTACTTGTTTTACTTTTACTAGTTGTTTGTGTTTTTTTTTTGTTGTTGTTTTTTTTTTTGGGGGGCGCCAATTTGTTGTTGCATACCCCTCAAAAAATGGGTAGCTGTGCCCCTGAAAACAACACAAGTTGTGTTATTTTCAACATTCGTTTTAAGAATCTGGCAAAAAAAATATGTGGAGGTTGCAGATACCATACAGAAGATTTACTGAGGAAATTAAAATAAACATAATTTGAATGTGACAGTGTGGCAATGAGCGTTCCAGTTCTTTTGGATGAACTGCAGTTGTAATTGTATAACCTAATTTACGTAATGTGAGATCATAGTTGTTGTTCTTGAAATTCCTCCTTCTTGAAAAGCAAAATTGTGGGTAACTATTTCAATAATCTTTCTTGCTATTTCTTGATATTGAAATGTATTACATTAGATACAACAGATACATTGCACTGTTCTTTTTAAAGTGCTGTCGCTGTGTACTTTAAAGGTTTTCAAATGTCCACTACGACTTGACATATAATATGTAGCAGAGGCAGTTATTTAGCTGGGTGGTTGTGTGCTATCAAACTTCTCACTACCCCACTGGGTCAACTAAGTCTCTCTCTCTCTCTCTCCCACACACACACACACACACACATGCACACACACACACATACACATTTGAGAAGTTTGATAGCTGGCCAGGCTGTGCAGATCATGAGCCAGATGATGTGGGAGAGAGATTTGAGAAGGCTTATCTCAGGATAGATAGAGGGGCAAGCCGCAGCTGTGCTGAAATGATTTATACATTTACACACACACACACGCATGCACGCACACACACGCACACACACACACACACACACACACACTCTCTCTCTCTCTCTCTCTCTCTCTCTCTCTCTCTCTGACACACACACATACACACACACACACACACACACAACCACACACACACACATACACAGTGACAAATGCTCTCTGACAGACACAAACACAAAGCAACACATGCTCTCTCTATCTGTCTCTCTCGTTTTCTCTCAAAAACACACAAACACACACACACACACATACAAACACACACATGCATACACCCTTCTGTGCACCCGTCGCTCACACAGACACAGAAACATACGCAGAAACTTTACAGGCACACACTGCCTCTTTGTCTATCACACACACACACACACACACACACACACACACACACACCAAAGCCATATCCTATCATTTGAAACGGTCAGACAGCGTTGCAGTTGTCCCTCCAAAAGCATGTGCCTGTTTGTCCACTCTCTCCAGCCCCGTGGGGTGGCCTCTGGCCTGTTCAAACAGAGCAGAGATTCCCTCCCTAGCCCAGCCTGGCTGTGAACACGGCCTGTGGTCACTTGTGCATCTCACCACCCAGCACACACACACACACACACACACACTGAACGTTTGTCACCATGGTCTCACAGCTCCCTATCACTAAGGCTGGCCGCATGTTAAGCCATAGCAACACTCCACAAGGGATTTTAATCGGCCTTCGCTGTCCTGGAAAGTGTGGCTGGGCTGGTCTGTAGTTCTGCTCTCTATTGGGGCTGGTCTCAGGATATCACATGTGACTGCAGCTGAAGACAAGAGGTGAAGTCAGCATATTGTTTTGTGTCCTGTGAAAATTAATTTCATACTTCTACTAATACATTCAGTCCCATCGCACCAGCACCTATCAGCACTGGTGAGTTTGGTGCGACACTTTAAACATCCATACGCACATCAGTGTGGCATACAAACTTACTAGAGAAACAGTATACTCAAGTTTGCATTTATTTTTTGGTAATTGCCCCTCGGGGACAAATAAAGTGATTTTAATCTAATTGCTTACATGCTACAGTGTAATCCCAACCACCAAACTCATCGGCACCAACTCATGTGGCTGTTGTTCCGCTATGTATATATTATTTCCTAATATCATAGTGTGCGTGTCAGAACCAGTCATAGAGACACACAGTCATGTAGTTATTCACACACTATGTATATTTCTATCCTCTCATGGTGAACTATGTGTGTGGTACCGAGTGGCGAAGCCTCCTTCTTTAAAGGTGACTGTTGGTTAAATTTAGCCTTCTGCTCATGCAGGGCTATGCAGGCGATCGGGTGTGGATTACGGCAAGGCTTACGGTGTAAGTTAGGAGAAAGTGTACTGTGGTGTATAGGAAGGCTGACATTTGGCACTCAACTCAGCTATTTTCTCTCTGCCTCCTGTTATGGGTGTGTGTGTGTGTGTGTGTGTGTGTGTGTGTGTGTGCTTCTTTGATTGTGTGTTTTTGTGTGTGTTTCTTTGTTTGTGTGTGTGTGTGTGTGTGTGTGTGTGTGTGTGTGTGTGTGTGTGTGTGTGTGTGTGTGTGTGCTTCTTTGATTGTGTGTTTGTGTGTGTGTGTTTGTTTGTGTGTGTGTGTGTGTGTGTGTGTGTGTGTGTGTGTGTGCTTCTTTGATTGTGTGTTTGTGTGTGTGTGTTTCTTTGTTTGTGTGTGTGTGTGTCTGTGTGTGTGCATAAAAAGAGAGAAAGAGATAGAAGAACAGGAGAAGACATAAAGATAGAGACAGAGAATTGAATTTGTGCTCATGAGTTACAGAGTGACTTAGACATAATGATGTACAGGTACAGTAAAGTGGGTGAGATACAAATGTGTCAAGAAACACTATAGACAAAGTGAAAAACAGCAGTGAATGAGAGAAGAGAGGAAAAAAAAGCATCACAGAGAGACAGAGAAAGAAAAAAAGAGATAAAGAAGACAGAAATACAAGA
Source organism: Alosa alosa (assembly GCF_017589495.1). Taxonomy (NCBI): domain Eukaryota; kingdom Metazoa; phylum Chordata; class Actinopteri; order Clupeiformes; family Clupeidae; genus Alosa; species Alosa alosa. The sequence goes on from NC_063191.1 coordinate 14,260,812, forward strand.
TGAAATAAAACGAGAAAGAATCAAAATAAGAAAATGAGAAGGAGAGAAAGAAACACAAAATGATGATGGATAGAGAAACAGACTGAGAGACAGAGGAAGTCAGGGAGAGAGAAGGAGGGAGGCAAGGGGAGAGAGACAGAGAGGGAGTGAAGGAGAGAGAGAGAGAGAGAGAGAGAGAGAGAGTGTGGGAGGGAGGGAGCTAAAAGCAAAGGCCAGTGCAGGAGTTGGGGACTGCTGGAGAGGGGTAGGTCTGATGCGGTTAGCAGATGCACGTGTGTTATTGTGGAGCGGGGAATAGGACATTCTCCATATACTACGCTATAAATAAGCCTCTGACGTTTAGTACACTCACAAGGCCTCAGGTGCTAAAACACTTGGATACTAGTCAATTCTTTCCTTCTCCTTTTTTCATTTCCTCCTCTCTCTCTCTCTCTCTCTCCCTCCTTGTCTCTCTCTCCCTCTCTCTGTGTGTCTCTCTCTCTCTTTCCCCCTCCTTCTAAAAATTTACATTCTTCTCTCTCTGAAGCGTATCATTTAGTTAACTGGATAAATAGGAGCAGACAAAATAAAAGGTAATGCGATCGGCTTGCCTGGTTTAATCCTTAAGTGGAGTCACATCTAACTGAGGGTGGGAAAGAGCGCTTGAACGACCGAAACGACCAACGGTGGGGGAATGAACAGACTGACAAGGAGGAGATGAAAAACGACAGCGCCTGACGATCGGACTTTGATCCGTTTCATGTCCATGACGTATTAATGTATGGATTCAGTAACAGCTGGCTCGGAGACATCTGGCTGTAGGGGGGTACTGAAATTAGAAGCGTGTCATAAAGTCAAGTGCTATCAAAGTGAAGTGCTATCATACTTTATGTCCCAGATCCCTCGGCCTGTGATGTCTGGATGGGAAGATGCCGAGCATATCTTAAGGAGCAGACGATGTTGTCATCACCGAGTTGGTTACGGAAACATTTTTGGTAGTTGGGCAAATGACACTCTAAGAAATGTCTCGTGCCTGCGGGACCCGGAATATATACGCCGTTAGAATGTATATTTATTTCCATTCGCTCACTGAGCAGTCACTTTTAGCCAAACCGACATGCAGTAGTCCACATACATCTTATACAGCTATCATCACGGGTGTTCCCAGGAATTAAAGGAATTAAAGTTATGTTAGCACACCACTCTACAAACTAAATTCCAGGACCTTGGAATATATGAGATTCTATAAAAACTGAAACAGGATACCAAAGGATTTACTGACATGTTTTGACAATGTGATGCATAGGCCCCTGACAAGAATATGTAAATACAGTTAAAGATCAACATGTTAAAGATGTGACGTCATAAAATCATTTTGATCTAACTCTCTCCATTTTTAACTAGTCAGTTCATATAACCTGTTATTATTAGTGTGCAAAATCTATGTTGGGCTAAGTAGTAAAGTTTTGGAGAGGGGCATCTGAGCTGTCTAAGCTGATAAATCTTTGACAGGGTTGGAGAGGGCTCTTGCCAGGCACCTGCTGTGATGGCGGCATGGGCTAGTGTCTCTGCCCAGGAGGGCACCCAATTGGCAGGAGAGAGAGAGAGAAATGGGCCTGACCACTGGTGCCACTGGACCGGCCCTGCTGAAAAAGTACAAATTCAACATTTGTATTTGCTATTTGTTCCTACATATACCCTGGAAGCAATAAAGTATCTATCCATCTATCTCTTTCTCTCTCTCTCTCTCAATCTATCTATTTACCTTATATGGTTAAGGAAAACATGTTTACAAGTAATAACATTATAATAGAATACATCTCTACCTTTGGCTGATATGATCATTAAAAACAAAGTTATTGCAAAGCTATTGTCGGCTGACACATCTGAGTGCTGATTGGCTTTTCAGATCAAGAGTTTCTTTTCCACCAGTGAAATCCATATCTCACAATGTACCCCAAATAGCTCAGTTACAGCTTTCCTGTTAAAGGACATCAAACTGTGCCATCCTGTAAGATTCCGTATGAAAACATGAATTTTAAATTTAGTGGTGGCATGGGAATGATTCCTAATATTTATTTGTATGGCAAGGTACGTTAGACTCTGACCTATAATCACAGAAACTTTATTTACTGAAGTGTTCGAGCATCTTCAGTCATATAAAAGAATACAGTAAATGTTAGCTAATTGCCAAATGGTTATTACGCTAGGATCCTGGCTGGGAGATAGAGCAGGAGCATCAGCAGGTTTAGGCGCCCCATCCCAAAGTGCGGCAACTAGACCTCGGTCAGACAGAGGTCTTTTGTGTTGACGGGGCAGGGGGCCGGTTGCCAGGGTTGTGTTTTCAGGTGGGCCGACGACTGGGAACAGGTGGCGCGCACGTGCGTCCATCGGTCCCCGCCCCCCTTCCCCCTCCCTGGCAACGCTCTTATTCTTCACACAAACATTGAGCCGGATGTCTCTTTCATCAGACAGCGTTTTTACGGATGACTGCGGCTTGGAACTAAGAGAGAGAGAGAGAGAGAGGGAGAGAGTGAGAAACAGAGAGAGAGAATGAGGTATGAAGGTTGGATGGAACGGTGGATGGATTGTTCCGGTAAAAACACATGTTGGTCCTCCTTTTACACTCGTTTTTTTTCCCCTCTTCCCTGTCTGGTCATTTTTCTCCACCTCATTCCTCACATTTAACAGGGCCACAGATCCACCGGAGCAGGCTGGACAAATACATAACAAATGACCAGCCATCCTCCCTCTCCAGCACTCTCTCTTCAGGGGGAAACCTCAAAATAGCTTAGAAAAACAATGCCTATCTCGACAATTTCTATTAGTGCTTTTTTCTCCCAAAAAAAAAACAAGTGTCAAAAAGAGAGCATTATTTTTGTAAGCTATTCTTGAGGGGGAAAATATATATCTATTTAAAAACCTCAGGACCACACAGCGTCTCGTACGTAAGCCTTACTTTCTTGAGCTCTCACGGGACTCTTCACTGATGCAGTGAGGTAACTCAGGCCATGTGTCCTGGAGTCAAAGCATTGTGTGTGTGTGTGTGTGTGTGTGTGTGTGTGTGTGTGGTGGAGTGGGAGAGGCTGAGGCTCTATAAAACTGGATAACCTGAGAGAGGAGACTCCACTGCTGCAGACACCACCACCACCTCCTCTGATGGCTCTGTTGCCAGGGCCAAAACCTTCCCTCTGCTCTGCTTTCTGACCCTGGTCCAGCTCTTCAATGTGGGGTTTTCTCCATCTCGGAGAGAAGTGATAAAGAAAGGGTCAGCAACATCCCTCTCTCAAGAGGTCCCACAACAACCTTCTCCCTCCCTCCCTTCCACACACACAGACACACACACACACACACACACACACACACACACACACACACACTCAGACTGACGCATATTATGGTCTGAGATAGCTGGAGAGGCATGGACGCTTCACAGCATGGAAAAGCATGATTGCTGGGGCCTGAGAGAGCTGTGCTTTTGGATGCCTCTACAACACACAAGGCTTTTAAATTCAAAACATCTTCCATAACCCCGTCATCCAGATACTGGGGTGGTATAGTGCTCCTCCTATAAGATAAGTACTTCATTAACCTTGTTATAGAGGTGAATCCAGGACAGGCAAAATATGCATCTGAAATGTCCACACAAACTTAAATACAAACAAAGAAAATAATATGATGTGGTAAAAAATAAGTTGTTTTATGTTTATGTTGTTTTATTTATAAAAATAATATGATGGCATGATCTAATATGATGAATCTAATATACTGTATCTTACTAAATTAATCATTCATTTTAATACGGATTGGCTCGTAGTGCTGTCATCTGAAACCATGTCTTCAGGGTGACACTGATGATGATGATGATAATGATGATGATGACAATTATGATACAGCACAGTAAGGGATCAACACCTGATGCTCTTGGAAATTATGCCCATCATTCGGGTTGGCCATTCAACGTACCTAAATTGGTCAGCTGAGCCCTAGTTACTACGTACAGAAAGCGCTTAAAGTTAGCCAAGGTGCTAACCGCAGGTGCTAGGGTCCTTCAGGTCCTTCTTCTATTTCCCTGTAGAGATGTGCATCAAGTGTCTGTTACCAGTGCCTGATGCCATATACAGAGACGGGACATCTGAATTAATTGAGTCTCATGTTCACTGATGAGGGTAGTGCACACATGGTGAAATATTAGAGATCATGTAATCTCATTAAGGAAAGCATCCATTAGGAGGAGAAATTGAGAGCGGACAAATTAGGAAAACAATGTGAACGTGGAGGAATTATCGAGATGGACTGATGAGTTTCCGAGAGCAACTTTATACTGTGTACAAATTAGTAATTACCGAGAAACTGCATTTAGCCTTGACATGCAGAAATAGATGTAGAAGATAGCCATAGGTGACATCGCCAAGAAAACATATTCACAAAGATACGCTGCAGATACAGACGCTAGCCACAAGCGACAGGGACAAACATGTATGATTTACCGTCAACACTATATAGACAGTAGACATTTCTACAGTCGACAGTAGAAAAGAAAACTAAAAACATAATTTCTGCATGTCTGTTGGGACGTCATCGCCTCTTGACAGAGTGGGCTCGTCCAACATGTAACACTAGCCATCTTCACACTCACGCGGCGAGAGACCATCTGATCCGGCCAGCTGAGTGATGTGTCCAGCGGCATGCCCAGATATAAATGACACTTAATGAGGGTGATTTGTACAACGCAGGAGTATTTATTAGCATCTTAATGCAGTCGCTCTAATTACACGCGACTCTGGGTTGGGTGAGTCTGCAGGCCGGGCAGCTATTCTGGTGCCCCAAGGCCTGTCTCCTTGGATGGGGTCTGGGAGACACAGCGGGTGGGAGGAGGGGAAAGTGAGTGTGTGTGTGTGTGTGTGTTACTCTGGCAGGCTGAGAGAGAAGGTATGTGACAGTTATTTAATGATATTTGTGTATGTGTGTGTGTGTTTGCGTGAGTGTGTGTGTGTGTACTGTATGTGTGCGTGAGTGTGTGTGTGTATGTATGTGTGACAACTAGAGAATGCGACCATATGATATTCAGAAATGGAGGGAATTATAACACAAACAGACTAAACACTGCATACATAGACAAAACACTGTGTGTGTGTGCCTGTGGGTATGGTGTGTGTGTGTGTGTGTGTGTGTGTGTGTGTGTGTGTGTGCACATGCGTGCATGTAAGTGTGTGCATATTGTGCGTGTGTAAAAGTTATGGTTTTGTAAGAACTGTCCCCTGTAATATATTTGCATCCGAGGCTCCAAGGTCAGAGTTAATGGTTCTCCCTCCTTCGGCCCATCTCTCTGGGGGCCCGGGCTGTGCCACGTCCCTGTCGTATTTCATTCGGCCCTCGCTTTAAAAATCCCAAACGAGCTGATCATCACGAGGACCCTGAAGGGTCCCCGGGGCTGTCCTGGCGTCTGCCCGTCTGAACAACAACACGTGTGTTTGAGGAGTGTCCATCTGAGTGTCCGAACGTGCACCGTCATCTGTGTCATCACTCGCTTTACAGCAGTAGTGAAGTTTTATGCTGTGTGTGCGTTAGTCTTTATATAGCAACAGCAATGTGCGGATTCTAATGTGCTACTGACCTTTACACAGCTGATACTAACCAGGGCCAGTTCATCATGCGTCCTGGACACTTAATGGACAATACCAACAACGTGGTGTGTGTGTATGTGCGTGCGTGTGTGAGAAAGAGAAAGAGAGAAAGAGGGGTGGGGGTAGAGAGACAAAAGGTAGCAGAGAGAGGTTAGACTACAGAGAAGGGAGAGAGGGACGCGAGTAGGAGCAAGGGTGGGGTGGGAGACTGGGGTGGGGGAGCTGAAGCGGAAACAACATTTTAAAGACAAAAAAGGAACCAGGTAATAATTTTAAATGCCCACCATGGGAATATCAAGTAACGATTTCAGCAGATAGTGCACATTCTCCTGAGCCACGCATCCCACCCTCCCCAGACCCCAACTTCAGATACACTCTCTCTACTCTCTGCCCACTATCCCTCCCCATCTCACCCACCCCGCCCACATGATGTCAGCCCCAGTATTTCATGGCCAGACACGGGCGCTGACACGGACAATTTGGCCTGTGAGTTCTCTGTGTCCCTCGGACATGGTGTTACGATTACACGCTCCACTGCCGCCCCGACGTGCCAGGGACTGGGAGAGGGGTTCGGGGGATGGGGAAGGATAGGGAGGACGTTTGTGGGGTGGTGGATTGGGCTCTGGGTTAGCTGGGGATGTGGGGCTTTTAAAATAACTTTTATAGAGTATCTTACAGCTCTATCCTTCTCTCTCCTCATAAAATACTACCCCAACTCTCACCCCCCTCCTCCACCTCCTCCCCTCCTGTCAAAAAAAATAAAAACAACACAGACAGATTTCCACAGATATGGATACTAAAACACGAAGGAAGTACATCCATATCTCGTCACATGACTCTCTAGGAACGTCGTCCGTGTTCCTGTAACAAGGTGTGTAACCGAACGCTGGGAAAAGGCACGTCTCTCTATTAAGCAGGTGTGTGTTTGCCAAATGCTTTCTCCTTATGTATCACGCCACAGTCACAGGTCTTAAGCTGAATGGATGGATTTTCCCCCCTCTCTCTCTTCTCTTGTCTTCTTTTTCCAGTTTATAAGCAGGTTAGGTTTCATAGTCCCAGCAGGTGAAGGTCTGAGCAGAGTTTAAAATCACCAAGAGACAGGGCCAGGCGGTGGGCCCAGGGTAGAGCGAAGGATGAGGGAGAGAAAGAGAAGCAAAACAGAAAAGGAGCGACATAGAGTAAAAAGGAGAGAAGAAGTGAAGGAGTCAGAGAAAGAGAGAGAGAGTTGAGGAAAGAGTGAGAGAATTATTGAAGGGAAGAGAGGGCCCTCCTGGACCTAGAACAGGAGCCTGCGTTCAACACGGTGGGCCGTGACTATAAGATATTTCCCCTCATCCCTCCCTCAGCCTGCACCGCTCGTCCGATACCCAATATGATCCTCGTAAGCTCACACGCACACACACTTCAACAGCTCATTTCTGACTCTGCTGTCTCTTAGAAATGTATATAATAGCTTTAATAACATTTAAATAAATATATCAGAATAAAACTGAACTCTTATTACAGTGTAATTACACACCAAAATGTAAAGTAACATGCTAATTATCAATGTGTAACAGCACTGAGATGCATGAAGCCTAACCCTAACCCTAGTGTATGTCAATACAAAGGATTATTGTGCTATTACTCATTGTTAGATTGTATTGCACTACTAAGTAGTGTAGTTACTATGGATAAAGGTGTATGAAATCAAGTTGCTTTATAATTCAAATCAAATAGTCTAATCAATGCAGAGCAACTCAATGTTTCTTGATGGAAATGGGGATGGAAATACCCAGTCAGCATGGCTGCTTCAATAGGGGAAAAAATCTTTGGAATGATCCACAGAGTAAATGGTCTAAATCAATCTCTTAGCACTCAATCTGTCTTCCTGTGTTGCTTCTTCAAACAAACCATAGCTTGTGAAGACAGGTCTCGTCACCTGAGCGATCCCACAGTGAAGCCAATAATCCTGAAATAGTCCTACTAAGGACCCCCCGGGTTGTGGGGTGAGGGGTGCCGCTGTTTTGACCCCGTTGCCCAACAACAGCCTGGTGCTTCCTGTGGGCTCTGTGAGGTCAGCCGCATGACTTTCAGACGACCTTGGCTGTCGCCGGCCAGTAAATCAACTTGATCTGATTGGTCAGTTTTTACCGTTTCCACCTGTCCAAGTCATGGAGTTCCTCATTCCACAGACACACACACACACACACACACACAACACATACAGAAGCACCTGACGCTTGTCTCAAGTGTGGCCTAGCGGCCCTTCAGAAAGCTGTGGAAGATATTGACCAGTGACATTTCAAGACGTCGTAAAGATGCTGCAGTGCATGTCTCGTCTTGCTATTTTGATACGGCCCCTTGTCAACACACCCACAAAAACCCCTGTAAGACCCCACTTCAAACCCTCTTAGAAATGAACTTGACATGGACCAAGGGAGAAAGGGGGCGATGGACTGGGTGTACGTGTGGGGTTGGAGGGTGTTTTGGGGAAGCCGTTTTTCACTCGGTGGAATGCCGCAACGACAGCTCTCTCCCCATGGAGGCATCAGGATGGACACTCACTCACCAACTTACCACAACAACCCCATCAACACCACTTAACTCATCCCAGCCCGTTGGCTCCATCTACCCCGACTTCAACCCCACACCCGCAAACCACCCCTATCAGCTACTAAGAAACAGATTTTCTGTTTCATAGCCATAATATGTCAAATTAACCCTCAGATTAATATTCACTCGCTAATGTACAAGACTGATGCCAGCTCTCTGGAACTTTCTTTTCTGGCTTATGAAACTACAAGCAACTTAGTTGCTACCGTTTTCAGTTGAAAACCACAATTAGTAAAATTGCTCTCTTGTAGCTAGATTAACAATTATACAACAATTGGGTTCTATGGAACTATTTATTTGTTTCTGATTGGCCGAGAGACGTTCCATGAGTTGGAATATCCCTGGACATTTCAACTCAGACTTTGCACAGCTAATAATAAATCACTCTGCGATACAATGCGAAGATTTGACACAATGTTCTCATCCCAGCTCTCCACTATTTTAAGCAATGGGTTACTCCTTAGCAAACCATAACGAAACAGTGCTTCACCACATCTGTGGATTAAGCTACACAGTCAACTCAATGTAAGTAAGATAAACAAGGATGCTAATTGTTCTCAGCATTGCCAGCATGATGTAGGGCCTATAATATGATTGTCACTTGGAGGAGACTTGTAGATAACTAACATTAGCATAGTTAGCTAACCGCTGCTAACGTGCTAGCATCGTGTCAGAAAAACATATGGGGCTGTGCACAGTAGTGTAACATTTATTCACCATAAATTAATAAAGTTGAGTGGTTCTGCAATGTAGGCTATGTTTCCGCTTTTTTGCAGTACCATGTCCCTTACATAACATGGCCCAGTGTCCTTGTAACATGCATGCAGCAAAGCTAGATATGAATGTGATTTCAGCCCGACTTTCAACATTTCTTTCAAGAAGACACGTAAACCACAAAGACCCGTAAAGAGGGATCTGGAATGTTGGTTACCTAGCAACCAAGACGCTGTCTATTGAAAAGGGAACTGTTTTTTGATGCGTAAGAACGATGTCGAAATTAACATTTTTAAACAATATTGGGGTGTTTTCAGATTATTTAGTTTGTGGTAGAATTGTTGTATAAAAGCAATATAGCACTCGTGATCGTGGGATTGGTCATGGATATTTATACGTTTTTTACTGCTTGTGTTTCCTTCTGACTTCCTCAACATTGTCCATGTTGGCTCTGAGCACTGACTCTGTTCTCTTCTGACAAACCACATCAATCTCTCACCGCTGTTGCGTTAATCAGTGTAATGAATCTGGTGTTGAGCAGACATAGTGTGCAGCAGAGCAGAGGTGTGCGTGTGTGTGTTTGTGTGTGTGTGCATGTGTGTGTGTCCTGATCATTTACAGGTGATTGATCCTCTTTGGGTGATCAGAGAGGCCTGCTGGTGAGGTACACATTTCACCTCTCTCTCTCCATCCTTCTCTTTCTCTCCCTCCCTCTCTCTCTCTTCACACGCTAACTCATCACTTTGGGATAAGGGATTAATCTGCTGATACAGAACAGCTCCCTGGCCAGATGGTTCTTTTCAACACCTTCTCCTCTCTCCTACTCTCCCCACTCCCTCTCCCCCCTCCTGCTCTCTCTCTCTAGCTATCATCTATGTCTCTCTCCCACTCCCCTCACCCCTCTCTCCCCTCCCTGTCTTGTTCACAATGAGAAAGGAAAACATACAGGAGAGGATACAAATACAGTCCCCCACCACACACTCTCCCCAAACCCTCCCACCTCAAGCCCAGCAGGAAATGACAACATATCCTCCCTCCACCTCGCTGCCTGGGGTTTGCATAGCAGGGGTTAGCTGAGGGCTAACCATGTCTCTCTATCTCTCTCTCTTTTACACACACTCCGGCTTCTCTTTCTCTCTTTCCTTCCTCTCGCTCTGTCTCTCTCCTTTTCCCTCTTGTCACTCTCCTCACCTCCCAGCGGGTAAGTATGATGGATAGAGCACTGAGTGTAAGAAGTTGTCACAGTAGGGGTTGACCACTCTCTCTCTCCCTCTTTCTCTCTCTCCCTCTATCTCTCTCTCTCTCCCTCTTTCTCTCTCTCCTCCTATGCTCCCAGCAGGTGATGGTGACAGTGCTGGCGATGAGTCTGGTGAGTGTGGAGCTGCGTGTGAGGGGGGTGTCACACTGCTGTTGCCCGGGGTGCACGGCGAGGCGTCTACACCTCCCTGCTAATGGAGCGCTGTTACCAGGAGCCTCGGGGGGCCCTCTCCCGCCTGAAGCACCTCCACCCTGGGCAGCTCCTGTTACTCTCAGCCTGCTTCACACCTCCTGTCCTGGGGATAGAGATGAAGGGGCTGGCATGCTGGTATCATTTCTATTCTCTTAGCAATATAATAGCCACATGGTTATTTTAAGTGGAGTATTATGAGAATACAGTAGGTCTGGTGATCAGCTTTTTGGGAGAATGAAAGGAACATTTACTGCTTTTGAGAAGATGCAGGATGATATTATATTATATTGATTTAGATTAAGAAGTTCCCCATCTATGGATAGGCCAGCGTTTCTCAAACTGTGGGTCGCGACCCACTACTGGGTCGCGGAGACATGCCAGGTGGGGCGAACTGACGTGAAAAACAGGAGTTTTTTTTATTTAATTTTTTTATCTGTAGCCTGTGCCCAGCTAGCACCCGATGCGCAATGGACGCACTGTGTTATTCACAGGGAAGCGCTCGTGTCAAGGCAGCTTAGTTAGTCCCGACCTACATGAGATTTTTGAACGTTGTTGTGAGAGTGGTGAATTTCATCAAAACCCGCCCTTAAAGCTGGCGTCCTATTCTCCGACTTTTTAAGAGATGGTAGCTGACCAAAGGCTATACTGTTTCACAGCGAGGCAAGGTGGCTTTCCCGAGGTAAAGTGCTGTCGCGTGGGTTTGAGCTCGAAGTCGCCTCTTCTTAGAGGAAGAGCGATGTTTGAATCTGCAAGCACGTTCACTAATGAACATTTCTTTGAAGCTGGCCTATCTTAGCGATATATTTGATATATCTTAGCGATACATTTGAGTTAAATGTCCAGTTACAAGGCAAAGACAAGCACCTACCTCACCTAGCAAATAAGATTACTGCATTCACCAAAAAAACTTAAGTATGGGACAGGCGCCTCGATCGCGACAGTATTATGCCTTTGAGATTTCTGAGCGAAATCGCTGAAACGTCTGATTGGGAGGCACTCTTGTGATCCCATGTATTAAACAGTAGGCCTACATCACATCCCTGCAAAGTTTATTTCAAAAAATATTTCCCAACCAGCAGTGCTCAGTATGACTGGATTATGGATCCATTTAATGCAGCATGTTGGTATTTCATTGAATATATTGTACAATGCTGTAAAATGGCCTATGCTTCCTAATATGTTGCTGGAAAACAGAAATATGTGTGTTATGTATTTATTTATTATTATATCTGCAGCACCAGCTGATTTTAACTCTGTTGAAGAGGATATATTTAGAACTTGTCATTATTTCAATAAATTTGACAATTTAAAGCTTGACCTACCATTTTCTTAGAATGATGAAGGACAGGTGGGGCTCGAGAATGCCCCCTTGATCAAAGTGGGGAAAGAAAGAAAAAGTTTGAGAACCACTGATCTAGTTTGTTAACTACCACAGTCACGAGTTGGGTTGCGATAGTCTGTCATTTTTAAAAAGTGGGTCCCCAGAAAAAAAGTTTGAGAAACACTGGGATAGGCAGAGAAATAGGGGAAAACAATGACAGCATATAAGAAGATATATTATATATAAAAAATTATATGATAGCTATGGTGGCTAAGACATACCACCAACCTACATACTGATTTGTTTGTACCTCCCCAGTGGTCCTTCACACTAGCATGGTAAACACCTCAGGCACCACGGTCAATTCACATAACCAGAATATTAACCAGATTATAGGTAGTGGCATCAGGAAGTGACATCATTAGTGACCAGACAATCTCTGACTAGACGCAGCCCTAATCTGAGGGCACATTCTGCCGTGTTTCTGGATGAGCTGGGGTCAAGTCAGGGCCCGAGAGGCCCCAGAGTCTACTGCAGCCAGAGCGGTTTCATTATTAAGTTGTTATATATATATCGGGAAATGACCACTGGTCAGACCCCGTGGGTACTTGGACTCAAATGTGGTACGGACACTGCAGCCTTTTGTGCCACAACTCCCTCGTGCAACCAGAGCAGTTTAACCATGACTGTGACTCAGTCTGACCACTTGCACTGGCTTTTTATGGGCCATGGAAGCAACAACAGGAGAGAAGTCCAGTATGCACTCATACACAGGTTATACAAATGAGTTGGCTTGGATAGGTCATGAGTGAGGATGGCACTTCCTGTAAAGTTTTTATGTTACATCTGGTCAGATATTGAAGAAGTACCATAAAAACAAAAACATCAGGAAGACCTGCGGGGGACTTCTTCACTGTGCCAATATCTCTTTCCCTCTCTTTAACACACAGACACACACACAGACAGAAAGAGAGAGACAGAGTGTTGAAGTGCTACTGAAAAAAAAAAGAAATAGATATAAAGACTGAAAAACCCAAACTGACATAGAGAAGTGAGGGAAAAACAACCAAGAAATAGATACAGAAAGTTATATATTTTCTTATGGACCCTTTCAAGAGAGTTCCATTATCAGCATCATAGTTGGCCCCACAAGACTTCCTTTTTAACATTCCATATGTTATCTTAATGCAGAGGAAGTAGATTGGGGCCCAAATAGAACATTCAAGCATTGTTTTTGTTTACCTTGTTGAAAGGGTCCATATAGAAAAGGAAAAGAGCTGAGGAAGAAAAAGAAAGGCGGGAAAAAAGAGGAAGCCAACTAGCGATAAAAAGTGAGAGCACGAGTAGAGGTGAGTGTGAGAGAGAGAGAGAGTCCGAGAGGGAGAGAGCTGGAGAGAGAGCATAGCAGAGCAGAATGGAGCTGAGAGGATATATCTCTTAACTGGGTGTCTGTGGGGAGCACCCTGCTGCTGATGTGATATACGAGGCCCTCTCATCCTGCCCATACCATCTCTATAGGAGGCAGTTTCATCCCCCTCCGCAGGAAGGCTCAGATTTATGGGGCTGAAACCGTACGCCTGTATACGCACTTTCCCCCCTGTCCTGCACTCACCACTGCATAAACCACAGCGTGCTTTATATCAAATGGAAATTTGCGCTGCGCTACCTCCTTCTCCTACCCAGTGTTTTTCTCCTCTCTTCATCTCTTTTACTTATTTTCTGAAGGGAACATCAAGTTGTTTACTTTTCTAGGCATGTTTCTGGAACCATCTCTTATTGTGACTGAAACATATTTTTTCTTGGCATAGTCTGATCCGGTTTTGCCTGTCTATCATCTCTCATCAGAAAGAATAGAAGTTTCTAGATTATGATATATCATATACTGTATCTGATGACAAGATGACGCGCCAATGACAGCCTGCATTAGATAGCTTGTGTCATTGAGAACCTCACAGACAAAATGAATGCATTTAGAGCACAGGAATTTTAATTATCAGATTTTCAGAAATGGCAACACCCAAGACCAACAAAGAATTCACAAACAATTCAACAAAGAATTCAGAGTCCCTGAAATGAAAAAACCTCTTTTACCACAGTTTTACAATCTTGAGAACCCTGTTCAGTGCATTTAAAAAGTGCCATTTTGAATTGCAAAATGTGTGTAAAACAGAAAATGTGTTTAGGCTTTTGGAGACTTGAGAAGAGGTTTTGCTCTCTGTCAGTTTACTGTAAATAATTGTGAAATGCATGTCATGTCACAACAACAACGTCTACTATGACCTATTCATTTGGACAGCCCTAGATAGATACAGCCCTATACAGGCTAAAGTCACCTTGTTCTGTTCTTGACGTCTGGCTTTAAACAGCTGTAATGCAGTCTAACCCTGGAGCCTTCACTCACTCCCTACTTCCCTTTTCCCTTAAGACAAGCACACCAATTGCCTACCTTGTTCTTGCCCATCTGGAATAAATCCTCTAGCTTTGCTGCCTCCATACTTTCTGTTGTTTAAACTTGAGATCCATCATGAGTAGCCTATTGAATTAGTGAATTAGCTCAACATTGTGTGCTGATAACCATATGTAGATAGATAGCCGGTAAAAGAAAACAAGTAGCCCTACGTGCCTGCATGCGTGTGTGTCTCCTGCTCAAACAAAATGTGTGCGTTAAGTTTGTGTTTTAAAAGTGTTCACTAAGTTACGTAATAGAAAATTGTAAATAGCCTGATGGCAGCTAATGGGATACTGTGCATAGTTGGGAAGGTATGGTGGGCCAATTTGGTTTGAATACACATTACACACACAGGGAAATTTTCTCTCGTTGTTGAGCCTGATGGTACGCACAGTACGGACGTACACCTGCCTGACCTGCCTGCCTGACTATCAGAAGCACTTACGTGTGCAAACTTCTCATGACTGATTTGACTGTGCTTATTGCAAATGTCTTTATTCATTTAAAAGAACCCCTTGTGCGTTTAAATGAACACAACCAAAGTTAAAAGGTGGATTGTTACAATGTAAACTGAGCAATAGTATGACATATTGTCCTCTTAAATATTAATTTTGAATAAAATGCACGTTGTTATGCTATTTTTATCAATGAAGACATCAATTTTGGTTGGTTATTACATAATACACCATATTGTTACATTTTGATAAAAAAATTGCTACACCTGCATTTTGTAATAACAACCTCAATATGTAATAACTTATTACCATACATAATGTGCCAAAATATATTACATATGGCATTCAGGCAGTTTATTACATAATGCAGCATATTACAAAATACGGGCAGTTATTACATAATGACATGATAAATGTATCACATTTTATCAAGTTATTAATGCGGTGTTATAACAATGCATTGTTACAATGCTTATACTACATTATGTTGAAATATGATATAAGCCATTTATAACTGTGTACACATGCCTTACTGATGAGAATTAATGTAGGAACAATTCTTTACACATGATGAATAAACCATTTACTAATTGTTTACACATGCTTAATAAATGATGAATTGTGTGTAGTAGGTAGGCAAGGAAAAAAAAGATAGCCTATATCCCCTCCGTTTTTAAAAATAATTCTGTTGAACACTGATATGCTACAAACATGTTAAACGGCTGGGAAAGGCTGTCGCAAATCCTTCAAAGAGGTGGTCAATCAGAGATTTCAAACGAACGAGGAAACATGTCACAATGAAACGGCGCTGTTTTCCCTTGATGAAAGTGAAACCATGAGTTTTCCCACATCTCAACTTTGGCCAATGTTTTCAGAAATAATCGTTTTCAGTGATAAAACCTCATTAAATAATATGCATTTTCCATATGGGGTCTTAAAAGCCATGTCTCCTCCTAGCCACAACGTTTTTGTTTCAAACATTTTTTGATTTGATTGGTCCGACCTAGCCTGGCCTTAGCCTGTCTATGTACTTCCGGTCGATTTCTTTTCCCTACAGTACTCCGTCTGGAATAGGTTGATTCACGCTCGTTTACTTCGGCAGTTGGGCAGCTGACCAACCAGCGAACAGAGGGCATCCCTGAGAGCGATTACGTACCCAGGGATGGTGTTTCAATTACTACGTCCCCGCCCCTGAAGCAGATCGCTTGGAATACATCAACGTAGGGAGCGAAAAGGACTTATGACATCTTTGAGCAAATGTAAATAATAGTTTAGCCTATTAACAGGAGTGTCATGAACGAAGTCACAGTGGAGTAGGATGTTATATCGTCAGCTAAACTTTAGTCATAGATTTTGTCACTTGAAATAGGCTACGAACGTACCCGAGTCAAACTGTAGTTTAGTAGGCTACATGGTCGGGTCAAAATCACTATTTTTCAAACACCAAGAAGGCTCGACATAACTTGAAACTTTGATCGAAGCATCATCAGTGTCTCTACATATGAACTCGAGCATTAAGAACATTGTTCGTGTACACATAGTTTACTAAAAAGAAAGATTTTGGACAACTCACTCCTTGCAAGATGGCAGCGAGCAGAAAAAACAAGTGAGTTGTTCAAAACCTCTCTTTTAGTAAACTCTGTGTACACCAACAATGTTCTCAATGCTCGAGTTCATGTGTAGAGACACTGGTTTCCAGGCTAGGTCCGACCGATCTAGGGCGAGCATACTTGCTCCACAATGGTGGGCGGGACTAAGTTCGGACTGGCACCCAGGCTAACTCTATCCCCTACTCTTGCAACTTTGTGTATGTAAATGAATGTGTGCGTTTGCTTTTGTGTATATGTGCTTCTCTGTGTGTGTTTTTGTTGCTTGTGATTGTGTGTGTTGTGTGTTTGTGTGTGTGTGTGTGTGCCTGCTTGCCTGCATGTATGTGTTTTTGTGTGTGCATGTTTGTGTGTGGGTGTGCAAACGTACGTGTTCATGTCTGTGCTTGTGTGTGTGTTTCTTTATTTGTGTGTGTGTGTGCGTGCCTGCATGTATATTTATGTGTGTGTTTGAGTGTGTTCATAAGTGCATGTGTGTGTGCATGTGTAGTGTACAGTCACTAAATGTACACATATATTAATTTATTGTATGGTCCCCCATGAACGGAATTCCACATCTTTTTCAAGTTCCCATAATGTCATTTAAAGAGCTGGGAAAAGAGGACCTGTGAACATCTGAATTGTGTACTCTGACAACATGGGACCTGCACAAAATCACCTGTAACTTCACATCTTTCTGTCCACCCTCTCCCGAGGTATGTGACAGTACAAACTTTGAATTCAAATGGTTTTTCTATTAAACCATTGAGAGTCCTATCTGCCTTTCCCTACAAGAGCAAGGAGAATATTATGATGACGAGTGAATACGTCTCTGAAGAAGGAATCTGCTTGTACACTGTCTATGCAACAGCAGGATTCCACCGTAGTTTGCTTTGCCAGTCTGTCTTAGTTAGTTATTTACTTTGCCAGTACTGCAACACCTACTGTACAAATGACTGATTAAAAATCCTGGACTGGTTTGGTCTTTAAGTTAATCTAAAGACCAAACCAGTCCATCTCCACTCACTGCTGTGTCTTGAATGATCTTTGAGAAATCCAGATCTTTCAGAGCTATTATTTTGGGCATCACAAAATTCCAAAACTCTGAGGTATGATGTCTGAGGCTCTCTGTCAGCTGCATGGTGAAAAACTCCATCTCTTCTGTCAGGATGTGCCTGTGTGTGTGGTGTGTCGAGATGCAAAGACACACATTAATCACACATGTAGTCCCTTAGGTGATGTGGCACATGAATACAAGGTAAGAGTATATACTAATTCGGTAGCACTTTATAATAACCATGACCATCACTTATAAAAGGTAAACGGTCCATTAAACTTCAATAAGTAGTTATTTAATAGTTAACGAACAGTTAGCTATTTAACAGCTAATATTTAAAGTAGTGTGTAGATATTTAACAGATTAGTGACGTTATTACAAACTATTACTTATATATAGCACTAATTATTACCAATGCTATATATATATATATATATGTTTTTGTTTTATTTTAGCATTAGTTTGTGCAATATAAAGGATAGGTTGTATAATATGCCATCATGAATGGTAAATGTTGTTTAGTTAAAAACTTTGGTAATGGTTAATAAAGAATGGTGTATAAAAATATTACATGACTAACTGAACACAATAGAGCGGGAACTTATTCCCCTTGAGGATCAATAAAGTATCTATCTATCTATCTATCTATCTATCTATCTATCTATCTATCTATCTATCTATCTATCTATCTATCTATCTATCTATCTATCTATCTACATGTTTTATTACAAAGCTTACATAGCTTATCAGAAAACAATCTGTCCTTCTGATTTGACTAAACATCTTACTTTGCATATTTGACTTAGTAGGATACATACAGTACCCTCCAGAATGATTGGCACGCTTGGGAAAGTTGACTAAAAACAGGTATAAGAAATCACCTTTTGGTGATTTATTGTAATCTCACAATGAAAACAATGAGAAAAACCAACCTTCAAAAAGGGAAGCACATTTATTCTGAGAAATCTCAAAAGAATATCTCAAAAATAAATAAATATTTTTTTAACAAAAACACATTGCCCACAATTATTGGCACCCCTAAATCTAATTAAATCTAAAATTACAAAATGTAACAGAAGTATTTTCCCATTTATATTTGAGTTATTTAAGTTAATCATAGTGATTGCCCTTTCAGCAGTAGTTCATGCCTTTCTTTTTCACTAAGTCACACAGAGGTTGAATGCTTTAGTCATTATCCAACATGGGAAAGACAAGAGAATATACTAAATTTAAATAAAAAGGCAGTTGACATTTGTAGGGAAGTTTTGAGAAAAGGGTGTAAGGTAGTGATGTAGTACTCGAGTCGGTCTCGAGACCGATTTCTGCTTTCTCGGACTCGTCTCGGACTTGTTCCTTCAAAGCAGGGCTGTAGTACTCGAGTCCGGTCTTGGACTCGAGACCGTTTTTCTACGGTCTCGGACTTGTCTCGGACTCGCTAGTATTTGGACTTGGTCTTGTCTCGGTCTCGGCCACTGGTCTTGCCAAATATGGCTTTTGGTCTCGACCGAGTCCAGGTGTCTTTAGGGCCATCAAAATTAACGTGTTAATCGCCGCGATTCATTTTGAAATACATAATGCGTTACAAAACACTCAATAGTGTTTACCTTTGTGGGGGGCTGATGTCACGTAACGGAAGCCGCAAAACCTAAAACCGCAAGCCTGAGAGTTTATTTTACTGTCTGTGGAGTTAGCTGAAGATAAAGAGGAACCAACATTTAGCCAAATAGTAGCTTTACTGCAAACTGCTTTTCACTCTTGTTAGATAACGTTTACAATGTCAAAATGCACCAACAGCAACAGTTACATAAAGACGATACTTTTCGGGTCCTCTCCATTAAGATCCAACTTGAACGTACTCCATTTAATTGAGAGCGCGTCTGAGCGCACACGAGAAGGAGAGAAAACGATTGGCAGGCTCCAGCTGGCTTGGCGTTGTTGATGATAATTGATATCTCCTTTTTAATATAAGAAACTTATAAAAGGAAGGCAACAAAGACGAGGTTAGAGGAGATTGCGGATTTATCCGATTTCCACTACTGACCAGTTATAAACATGTATGACATGTAGGCTGCACTCACTGTGATTTGAAAAATGGACAAAAATATGAAGAGTTGTCTTTGCCTTTGTGTAATGGAACTGGTGAGTCTTGAAGTCTTCAATAATTTGTTTACATGAAGCACATATTATGTCGATTGAAACACATTCCATTCAGATAGCTAGGTGACTGGCTCAGGCTCATCATTCACTTTTAATTGCAAACAGAAAATGTCTAGCTAGCATCATGTCATTACATGCTTCTATTTCCAAAGGAATGAAAACTGTTTATACCAACTTAATCTCATGCTTATCATTGTTAATATTGTACAATGCATGTGGTACAAACAATATTAGAGCTTGTGGACTAGTTATAGGCTATATTTCAATGGAGCTGGTAAAAAAAAAGATAATTAAGAGAACGTGGCCACAATGGGCTTAAAGTGACAGTGCACCATTTACAAATGAGTTAAACAGCATCAAATGTGTAGTATTTCTTAAGAAATTAATATTTTAAAACACAATTACTGTGTCAGTATTATCATTTAAATAATATAAAAGTGTTTTACTTTTACCTTTGTGGTTACTCAAATACATTTATGTTGTATTTAATATGCCATTTAAGAAGCTTTAGTCTTTAGGAACTTTTTAATTGCGGTTAATCGAGATTAATTCATTTCAAAATATATATTTTGAATCGTTTGACAGCCCTATAATAATATTGGAGAAGGGGAATGGCTACACTTACAAATCCTGGGTGTGTTCACACTGTTTTTGCTTTTAGATAATAATAATAATAATAATAATAATAACCCAAAATGATTGTCTTGATACTGTCATGCATAAGACTTTTTTCCTATCCTGGACTCGGTCTTGACTCGGACTCGAACCTTTTGGACTCGGAACCTCTTTGGACTCGGTCTTTGACTTGGTCTTGACTAGTCCTGGTCTTGGTCTTGTCTTGGACTCGACAAAGGTGGTCTTGACTACAGCCCTGCTTCAAAGACTCGGTCTTGACTCGGTCTCGGACCACAGGGGGAGGAGAAGGACTCGTAATTTCAGACCGAGTCCTTGAGACCAACACATTTTTTTCTATTTCATATAAAAACACACAACACATAACAACAATAATAATAAAATGCAATGTTGACGGGCATTATTTGAAAATGACATCCCATCATGAAATGCAAAGATACTGCCGTCTGCAAGCCTAACCAGGGTAGGAATTTCACGGTGGCCATGGCCGTGATGCCCCTTTGAAAATCAAAGGTTTACACTGTGGCCTTGGTGCCGCCTTCTTTCAATATTCTGCTTTGCATCTGTTTAATAGGGATTTTTAGTTAGCCTATGGCCTGTCAAAATAATCTTAACATCACAGGGTAAATTAATTCAGTCTTACCCAGTGGAGAAAATGACAGCGCATGGCAAGAAAGAAAGTGCGTCCAAATTCACCCATTCTTTTCAGTTGAAATACTTGCGATCGCTAAATAGCCTACTCATCACACAGACACATGTATCACATCACATGAAAGAGCTCTGTCTCAGTTTTTAAACTATGTTAGCCACTAATTGCTGTGGTGAACGGTTCGCGAGAAAAGTAAGTAATATGATTAAATTTAATCATAACGTCTACATAAGGTTCTACGCCCATCTACCCATTCAACTCGGTGGAATATTTCACGAACCCTTCGTTCAACACATGACAAACCATAAATCAGAATAAACAGCAGACCTTACCGAACACAAAGGTGTAAAGCAGTCCACTGTACAGTAAGCCGTTCCAGAGAATTCTGGTTACCGGTAAATTAAAAATGTTTGCAGCAAGGTCTACATTTATGTCTCCAACTTTGGTCTTTAGGTTTCAAAATGTGTTTAAATCGTTCTACATGATTTCATAACAGGCCAAATACAAAATACCGGTAAATGTTACAAATATTGCCTAGATATAGGTAAATATTAAAATCAGAGGATATACAGATGACTAAGATTTTGTGAAAGTAGCCTTAATGATAAAAAAATTGCTAAGCATTCATCTAGGCTATTTGAGTTTGTTAAAGCTGAGCTTAAATTGTTCAATACATGATTTCATAACAGGCCAAATATAAAATAAATATAAATATTAAATATAGCCTAGATATCTGTAAATATTAGATGATCAGATGATTTACAGTACTGCAGGTCTACTGCTGTGAATAGGCTAAATACAACTTTGATCATTTTTATAGCCCACTACTGTATAGTTAACTTTGGCCTTGGTGCCCTGACATGTGGCCTTTGTGCCCCCCACCAAATATGCCCAACTGAAGGCCAAGTGGCAGTGGCCTTGCCCCTAAAATGGTGAAATTCCAATCCTGGGCCTCACTGTTGATTATTAACTGGGGTGATATTAAATCATGAATATGAAAACTGACATGTTTTTATGGTCTTGGTCTCGACTCGGTCTCGACTCCTAAAGGACTCGGTCTCGACTTGGACTTGCTTCCTCAAAGACTCGGTCTTGTCTCGGACTCGACTGTATTTGAAAACCAACAGACTCGGTCTCGACCCTTCAAAGACTCGGTCTTGACTCGGACTCGGCATAGGCGGTCTCGTCTCCATCACTAGTGTAAGGTTTCAAAAAAAGTTTTAGCGATTGCGAAAAACTGTAATCTTATCTTTTTATGGGCCAGTCTGAGATATGGCTTTTTATTCACAACTCTGCCTACAATCGCAACTGGCACAGAGCTGATATATCTGTGTGCGAACAAAAAGAAAATGTCACAAGGTCAATGGACTATATGTAATGGAAGGCTGTTTTCAGCCAGCACATTTATTTCGGTGGACCGTCAGCAATGGCATCTTCTGTTCACTCTGACACTAAACATGTTTATGCCCAACAGTGCAACTCTTTATTCCGCTTCGACACACGCATAAATCCTTCAGCATTTGTGCATGCTCATTCAGGTGTAGCACCAATTGGGTCAATCCGAAATGTTTGTGCTGGCCGCAAAGCCTTTCAGGCCAGGAAAGCCTTCTTTTTTTCAGTTGTTGAAGAGGTTAGGGTTGGGCGATGTCCCCTTAATTGGCATTTGACGATGTGTACAGTAAAACAGTGTGATGGACGATGATATCGTCTGGGGGGGATATCGTCTACATACATTTTTTTTATTATATAGCCTATATGACCTGATGAAAGTGGACAGCTAAGAGACATACTGACCAGGCAACTGAAGTTAAAAGACGGATAGACAATCTGAACACTTGCATGTGCACCAAACAGCGGAATATTCCACATCGTCAGTAATTTCATTACTTTGTGGTAATGTCTGAAGTTCTCCCATGGACTCTGTAACATTTTGTGTGGAAAACATGCCTTGGTTACCTTGTTTCAAGCCATTCTAGCATGGTATTGAAAGCCTGCAGGAAGACTCAGCTCGATTTGCGCCAGTTCTCATAAACAGCTAGTAGGTTTCGTCCATAACATGACAACAGAGCACATCTACGGATAAATCAATTCCACGTCAAACTGAAGAGCTTTTGTAATTGGCCTAATTTCTCCACTTATTTGTTTTCAGTGGCTGGATCTGACAGAGGAGGTAGCTGTTCATTTTCACATTCACGACATAGCACAAACACATATGGATGTAACATAAAAAAAAATGCAGGTAAAAACAGTTTTGTGTGGCAGGGCACCTTTAACCGTTAAACTAAGTTTGTTGCGGTCCCTGAAACACACTTTTGCGAAAAAGAGTTCCCAACTGGAAACTTTTCACAACGCCAACCTGGTGTTACCATGTAGACAGTCAAAGCCCAACTTTTTTCAAAATGCTGATGTCACAGTCCCACCCCTCTCCTCAAAAGGAAATAGACCTCTGAAGTTCACCTACAAAAAGTAACCAAAGCTACCATCTACCCATATAAGGAGGATCCAGGTGTTAATTGAAGCTAACTACCTATGGCAAGTTGCATAAACCAGGTAGCAAAAACCAGTTGGCTGGTGTGTTCTAGAGCAAAATGTAACAGGTGTGATCATTCAAAATCCCCATGTAATTTTCCCTATTGGAAAAATCTCAAGATACCAAATCTCCTTTTATGGGTAAAGATGCTAGCTTTTTTGTAGACAAACTTCTGTTATATGCTGGCGAAACAGCCCCACAGTTTACCTATACATGGTCAGGTCACTCCCAAACAGTTAGTATCTGTCAGTTTGTCACATTAAATGATTGTGATGATAAATTGTGTTCAAGCAGCATCCAACAGCCAAGAGGCACAACATTACTGTTACAGCAACTAGCATGACAAGCTAATGTTAGTTCCCCAGTGTAACTTGCTACACCAAATGTAAAACAATCAAAGCATTTCCACATACATAAACTTCACAAACCTTGATCTTGAAAATGTATTTTATTATTTTAAAATTAAATTTTCCATAGGATTATTTAGACAGGCCATTTTTAGACAAACATGCTCAGTCTTACACATGCTCCAGGTGTTGTTGTCTTTTTTCTCTACACTGCCTGGGCACCACCTATTGCCTGGGTTTATACACAGCACTTACACTTGGTTTTGTGTTTTCGTCTGGATTAGGATATTTCTGAAAACAATGTAATGTGGACACAAAACTTTGAATATGCAAAGAAAAAAGATCTCTTTCAAAACAGTTCATTAATTCATTCATTCTCGTGTGGATGAGGCCTAAAATACTTGCACCACATTTATTTTGACATTATAAGCTTGTAGGTGCAGCCAGGGATTACTCAGGAAGTCACGTTTGTTTGTGTTTATGTTTATATTTAAATTTATTAGCAGACTCTATTGTGCAAAAAATAAAAAATATATTTTAACCAGGACCAAACCAAAGGACCAAACCAAACACGATAGAGAGGTACCTCTATCTTCAGTATTCCCAGAGAAATTCCATGCAGGGTTTTGTTCTTGTTTGGGGGACAGGTTGCCCTCAATTAATTGTTTTCGGAGCCTGGGCTGCCTGCAGAGACCAGGGTTTTTTTCCAGTGTAATCACAGAATGGGCAGCTAGCGGTCATGAGGAGATGACTGCTGAATGTAAAAAAAAAAAAAAATGTTGTAGGCTTGAAAACTCCCTGACTGCACCTTTCAAATTGATTATGTACTTGGGAAATGCTTGATTTGTTTCAGAAAAAAGGTTAAGATCAGTCTACATACCTTACAGCAGAAACTGGGGGTGTTTGAAGATTTCAAGAAGACATGCGATCAAACATTAAAACTCATAACGGTAAGATAACTACAGTACTGTGTAAAATTATAAGATTATGTTAATAATTAAACACATTTTGGGTGCTTTATAGACCTTAAATGCCAAACATATATACTGGATTGTTTTAGCCTGGCGGGCCATCCTATATCATTGAAATGTATAGTCTGGAATCGACCCATTCACCTCGCTTAATCCAAGGGGCGGGCAGAGAATTGTCTTTCAAACTGCCTAGGCATGCAATAAGCCAGCGCTACGACCATATCCATATCCGGTCGGCAAAATGGCAAATACATCCTTCTTCGAAAGGAATGACTTAAGTGCATTGTGTTGCTTAACTTTCAAAGAAAAGCACAAGTCCAACTCCTCCAAAGTTGACGCCAACGCCGATTCAAACAACCGCTCTTCATTCGCCATAGCCACCTTCCTTGTTGTTCACCGTCATAGGAATGTCATCATCCTGTTAAGCCCGCCTTAAGACGCTCTAACAAAATAGAGCGCTGTGATTGAATGACGTCCACGGCGTCAGCCAATAGAAATTCCTATGGTTTGATACTAGACGTACAGGCTAGTAATGTGCGTCTAGATTTCTAGGCTAGGAGTATTTTTAAATTACAGCAAAATTAGGAATTTTATTATGTGATACACCAGACTCAGGCCAATCCCACGGAGAAGCTGATCAAGGAGGAGTTTGAGAAGCTTCACCAGTTTCTGCGGGATGAAGAGGCAGCCAAGATAGCTGCCCTGAGGAAGGAAGAGAAACAGAAGAGTAAGATGATGAAGAAGGAAATTGAGAAGATCAACAGAGAGATCTCATCTATTTCAGATGCAATCAGAGACACAGTAAATGCAAAGAGAACTGATGGCATCACATTCCTAAAGGTATAATTCAGTGAATCTCAACTACATTAAAGGACCAGTATGTAGGAAATAATGGAAAATAAACTGTAACCATTTAAAAAATTGATCACCATATGTTGTCAGAGAGTAAGGAAACACGATGAATTAAAGTAATGGCTTATTTGACAACATTACTCTAACCTGTAAAACCCCGTAAAACCAATGAAAAAAAATGAGTTAAGGAATCTCTTGGAATTTTTCGTTTATGTTTTGAACCATTCATTCTAGAATAGCATTATTAATAATGGGCTAGCCAGCGTCCTCCTATTTGGGTTGCCAAATTAGCAAAGGCCAACTGTCAACAGCTGTCAGTTGTAGTCATGAACGCCTACGAGAGGCAGGCAAATTTCCTAAATTAAAACAAGAAACAAATTAAGTGGACATCGGAGGAGCTTCCTGAGATGGTGACATCTTTGTGAAACGAAGAATATCAAATCTGACGCAGAACTGGCCATATTTCTCCACAACAGGTAGCCTATGCTAAACTTCATCTGCATCGCTAACTTCAGCTAAATATGTTACGTTGGTTAGAGAGGTATTTTTTGTTTTCACTGTTTCCGTAATGTGTAGCTGGGTCATGGTTGGAGAAACGTTAAAGCAGCTGCAGGTCAACTAACGTTAGCTAAGTCTTCATTACATCTGGCAACCCAGAAGAGGCTCGCGTCTGGTAGTCTTGAGAACGTTCACCAGTGTTTTGATTTTGGCCTACAGAACGTTCGGTAACAATCCTACAAATCGCACCTTTAATGTCTATTTCAGATGTTACAGATCTACTCACTGGATGATATATATATATATATTATATTGTACTTTTCTGTGATTATTTACACCCATTTACAGCAATGTAATGTTCCCAGCACTACAACAGCACAGTCAAAAGGTAAGTGATTTGGCCCCTGTCTCTCTTCTCTGTTGTGTCTGAACCCAAACCCAGCAGCACTGAATCCTGACTGTTCCAGAGCCCACTGCACTCTGCAAGATCCAGAAATGGTTTCAGGACCTTTGATTGATGTGGCAAAGCACCTGTGCAAGTACTGATAGTATATTTTTACTACCATATTTCATAAGGTGTGGTGGAAGGGGATGTGGCCTTTTGGTGCCATCAAGTCTGGTCAGCTTCTATTGTCTTTTAATTAAACCTACCCCCTTTCCTGGGAAGTTCCTCAGAGGCCTGGCCCCTCACTGTTCTACAAACATTAACATTTCACACCTGGTGATAGGCAAAAGGCCTTTAGACAGGCTTTCATTGAATTCAAGGATAAACAAAGGATGCTTGCATAGACTATAATGCTTATTCACAATTCTTTCAGTACAGAGTCTGGGAGAAGATGCAGTGTGTGGCTGAATATGGTGAGGGCTGATATATACACATACACACACCATTATAGATTGGTCCATCCTTCCATGACTCAAGTCACTCTGGAGCAGATTTGTACATTTGCAAACACAGTATTATCAGCGCCATGGCCAAACCATAGAAACCTCACGATTTGTCTCTTAATTTTACGTGCTATTTATCATACCTGTAGCTCATCGGGTAATCAGTGCCTTTCTCTGCCCCCTACCGCAATTTTTAACTGCTCACAACTGAACGGCATGATTCAATCACAGATTACAACTTTAAAAGAAATCGAAAGTTTAGCCGTCATGAAATAACACAATACATGATAAGAATAAATATCCATATTTATTCTGTTTTTCTTATAATATATTACTGTTAATACACTGCATATACACTACCAGTCAAAATGTTGGGGTCACTCAGAGATGTCCATTCCACGCCATTATAGATAGAATACCAGCTGAGATCAGTTGCATTTTTTTTTTTAATCAAGGCATGCATTTTTCAGATTACATTATGTGCTTACATAATTGCAAAAGGGTTCTCCAATGTTTTCTGTTAGACTTTTAAAATGATCTTTCTACAACAGTCGAGAACCCTTTTGCAATTATGTAAACAGATAATGTAATCTGAAAACTGCCCTCTTTACTTACACACAGGCCCTAGCCTATTTACTCAGCTCCCAAAGTTATCCATCGAGAGTTTTCAGCTGGATTTGGTAACCCAATATAAGTATTGTCATTTAAATAATAAAAGACATACATATTTTGTGTCTTTTATTATGTAATGTGTCACCAGTTGATGACACCCAACCAGATGATCCCAGTTACACCACCACAACAGTCATTTTTATAAGAAAATTACAATCTTTATTTTCTCTTACAGGTAAAATATAGTTCAGATCTAAACAGCAGTGGAATGTGCTTGCTGGGACAAAGTTAGCTAGGATCAGTAGATCAAGGCCAACACTCCCACCCCTATTAAGTCGGGGAAAAAACACATCATTCACAAACACGGCACACAAGGGCAATACATGTGTCACCGCACACAATAGACACCCTTAGACTATACAATTTTGTTCAACTGCCCTCACAACTCCCGCATCAACTCGGACTTGAAGGCACCCCCTCGGTCGGATAGGAAGCGCTCGGGACACCCAAAAGTCTAGATAAAGCTTCCCCATAGTGCCTTGGTGACTGATCCTGGGTTGGCACTGCAGAAGCATAGCGGGAAAACTTCCGCATCTGAGGAGTAAACTGTGAATGCATCTCACTTGTTGGTTGGGCATGCTGTTGCTTCCAAATACTCAGTTATTAAAGGTCCGAGTCTGCCTGCTGCACCCTCTGCCAGTAACTTAATGGGGTGGCTTCTGATGGGATGGGCTCTGATGTCCGGGGACAGACGGTCTCCGGTGATGGACACAAGGTCTGAACTGCATTCACCCTTGACTCATTGGGAAGCAGGGACAAGGCATCAGTGTTGCCATTCCTACTACCAGGGTGGTACTTGGTTGTGTACTTGAAATACGCCACCTGGGCCACCCAGTGTTGTTCAGTGGCCCCCAGAGTTGATGTCTCTAGGTGGACCAGCAGGTTATTGTCCGTGTAGATTTCAACCTCAGCTCCCCAGAGGTAATCCTTGAACTTCTCTGTGACTGCCCACTTGAGTCCCAGCAACTCCAGCTTGAATGAACTGTAGTTTTTGTCATTACATTCTGCTGGATTGAGGCTGCGACTCACATAGGCAATCACCTGTTCATGTCCCTCTTGGACTTGTGATAACACAGCCCCCAGACTGTCTAGGCTGGCGTCAACATGCAACCTGAAGGGCAAACTGGAGTCAGCGTAAGCCTGGATTGGGGCCTCGAGCAGCGCTTCCTTCAGTCGATCGAAAGTAGCCTGGCATACTTCGGTCTACTGGATCGGGGCATTCTTTGCCCCAGTTGTACCCTCTAGCAGTCAATGTAGGGGGGCGGCGTTTAAAAAAAAGCCAGGGATGAAACGCCTGTAGTAGCCCGCGAAGCCAAGGAAAGAGCGGATTTGTCTCACGGTGCTCAGAACAGTCCACTCTCTCACCGTGGCTGTTTTCTCCGGGTCAGTGGCCACCCCATGTTGACTCACCACATGCCCCAGATAACCAACCTTCCTCTGGAAGAGACGCCACTTCTGTGGCTGGAGCTTCAATCCATGGGTCTGGAGAAAAACTTGTAACAAATGGGCCAGGTGACTATCAAAGGAAGTGGAAAACATGATTACATCATCTAAATATAAGAAAAAGTAATTCACTCGGCCTCCAAGACAATGTTGCATTAGCCGTTGGAACGTGGCTAGGGCATTGCACAGGCCAAGAGTCATCCTCTCAAACTCATATAGGCCTAAGGGTGTCTTTTTCTGGTCCAGAAGGTCCACTTCAACCTGCCAGTACCCACAAGCCAAGTCCAAAGTAGAGTACCAGGCTACCTTCTTCAGTGTGGTCAAAGACTCTGATCCGGGACAAAGGGAAAGCATCTTTATGCATTTTCGAAGCAAATACCATGGACCACTTCCGCAGCAAAGATGCAAGTTGGTCTTGTTCGTCCTCAGTCAGGCCTTCCCCCAGTAGAGACAATGTCGGGTGGTCCTCTTTTGGCCCCATGCTCACTGATCTGACCGCCACCTCCACCACCGTTGGTTTTGGATGGGTGAAGACTAGCTCAGTTTGGCTCCTCACCTCTTCAGCCTCCACTTGGGCCACAGCAGCAAGGGGAGGTCCCTGAGGAATCTGGATGGGGAAAGGATTAGGGTTACAGACAGATGTAAAGCAACCCTACCTTGATGCATCCATGTCAGGGTCCTGGCTACTCTCCATTCGTGACCCCAGTCATCCACATCTTCTGCCAACACCCAGCTATAGGCTTGGCCCGCACCCTGCGGCACACAAGTCCAAACCACCATCACCGTCTCTGGGGGCAGGACAACAGGTGGCTGGCGCTCCAGCTTGGCGACTCCCTGCAACCTTGGCGTGGCCGTGCACCAGAGTCTTCCTACAGACAGCAAAGGCTTTTGCCCCAGGCTTCTCCAGCAATCTGGATGGTGGTCAACCTGAAGGTGCCCTCTCATGGGTGGCTACCCTGAAAGACCTGTGCCCAACAGTCGGAAATAACATTCATGGCAAGGGTGGCCAGATTCAGTACTGCCTCTCCAGATCCCGTTCCTCTGCCAGGTAGTCTTTTTATCCCTCCCGCTATGAGCATAGCCAACCACAATGTGGTTAGCCCATTCCCCCCTCTGTTCTCTCGGCATGGATGTCAGAGGAGTTCCTGAGAGAGCAGAACTGTCACCATCCCGATCACATGAAACCATACATAAATAAAAAAAAAAAAGTTACTTCCTCTACTGCAGCGGTTCCCAGACTTTTTTTCCACGGACCACCTTCTACATCCTGATTCGGCTCGTGTACCCCCACCATCCGAAAAGTAGCACATTCTATTGACGCATTCCAGGCATCATGTTTAATTAGCCACCCTACATGATAACAATTACAAAATCAAAATGTGCAACTGGTCTATGAGCTCTCACGCTAAAAAACAGTGTGGAGAACAACATTAGACTGGTTAGACCTCACTGCAAACCACGCACTATGGCTTTGGGCAGTCTATCCTATATGCCTCATCATACTTTTGTTTTCTTCACGCAGTCTTTTCTGTCTCGTCCTTTCTTTTATCCCCCTGCGCTCCACCTGCACCTTCATCATTCTGCCCCCCATCCCATCATTACCTGTCTCCTGCTCTGTTTCTCTCGCTTCTCTTCTTTGATCGCTTTAATTAGTCCTTTTGGACAGTGTCCCTGTTTGTCTACATAGCCTAAACTTCCACAAAATTAACGCGCCAGATATTCTGACTGCCCGCAGGAAATCACATGCATTGTGGGTAGCTTAGTTTTTAATGAAAACATAGTCTGCTATAGAGTTTACAAATGATTTCCAATCCCAACGGTCACAATAGTGACCGTACAAAAAAATCTGTCTCTTGTGCCTGTACTGTTACTGGATGAATTATCAATAAATTTCTCCCAAAAATAGAAACCTGAAAGGCTCTCAGTTAAATATGTGCAGTGCCAAATGTGTAGTGTAATTTCTCACATGGCCAGAGCTGCTTGTATTTTGGTTGCACCCTGACCAGAAAATGTCCACCCAAAAGCTCCCAAAAGCTTAGAAAAGTATTCTTATGTAAACATAGGACAACGATTTTTGGTACACATCATCTTTAAGGTGTCTAGTATGGAGAGATGCAATTGAAAAATATGAACTTTGTTCAGCGTTCTCATAGCATGAGTGAACATGATGACGGTCACAATTGTGACCGTTGGGAAACAACTTAGTCCGATTTTAGGGATTTTCACACATTTCATTGTACAATCATCTAATTTCCACTAAATTCCATTCAAAGATGATATGGAGACATTGTCCCAGGTCTGTTCTTTACTTTGAAATGTGTATCACATGGTATTTCTCAACATGGCCTCTAAAATTCTCTATTATATTCTAAGTGTGCCCATTTTTACATAGAAAATCCATTATACTATTATACATCATTATTGTAATAGCTGATTTTATATGCTGTTCTTTATTTTAATTTCACTTTCAGTCACTTCCTGCACATATCAGATCTAACTGACTGCCCAGATTTTACAATCACACCTCAAAAACAGTAAATCATTATACTTATTGATTATTATATTACATAATGTCACATATAAACAAGGTGGTGGGGGGTATAATCAACTTGCCAGTCAGCCTGTTGAAGGCATATTGGCTGAATTTATGCAGAGACTTGCAGTAGATATGAACAACCTTACCAGAAAATGTATTCCCCACCCCTTTTCCCAACAATACCCCCTCCACTTACAGTACAGTAAAGGGCCTCTGCCACAGGGACCAGTCAGACGAACCAGAAGCAAAGCTTCATGTGATCAAAAATAAAGATCAAGTGTCTCAAGAATCTGCTCTTACACTATTGTATGTCCAAATTACAGAATGTTTCCTATTATGAATTTAGAACCTTATTTAATTCAGTGGTAAAATTAATCAAATTTAGCAATATAGTGGATATCTCACCCCTCACACATTATCAATAGAAGTTCAAATAACACTCGTATTCTATTTTCAACTGTTGATAAATTAACAAATCCCCCCTCACAATTAGCGCCTGAACTTCTCTCAACTAATAAATGCAATGAGTTTTCATCTTTTTTTAAAGGTAAAATTGACAAAATCAGACTCAACATATCTGCTCAATTACAAATTCAACAATCTGAACTTCCAGCAACAAACAGAGGGAAACTAAACTTGATGTCAGGGTTCAGCTTGATAGACTACGAAACTCTTGAAAAAACGGTACAGAATCTCAGCTCGTCTTAGACACTCTGCCTACAAATTTCTTCAAAACTGTTTTTCATCTCATAGCGGCGGATGTCTGGATGCCTCCATGCTAAACAATTACAGGCCCATATCCAATCTACCTTTTATTGGCAAAATTATTGAAAAAGTAGTCTTTAATCAATTAACCACCTTCCTAACATCAAATGGGTATTTTGATTACTTTCAGTCTGGTTTTCGGGCAAATCACAGCACTGAAACAGCTCTCATTAAAGTTTACAATGACATACGCCTAAACACAAATTCAGGTAAAACATCAGTCCTAGTGCTACTGGACCTTAGTGCAGCATTTGACACTGTTGATCACAATATTTTACTACACAGACTAGAACACTGGGTTGGATTTACAGGCATAGTTATCAGCTGGCTAAAATCATATCTACAAGAAAGGAGCTTCTTTGATGCCATCGGAAACTGTACCTCAACACCAACGTCCTTGACCTGTGGTGTTCCCCAGGGGTCGATCTTAGGGCCACTATTATTCAACCTCTATATGCTCCCACTTGGACAAATCATCCAAAATAACTTGATTTCATATCATAGCTATGCAGATGACACACAAATTTACTTAGCTCTGTCACCAAATGACTATGGTCCTCTTGAATCTATGTGTCAGTGTATAGAACAAATCAACACCTGGATGTCTCAAAATTTTCTTCAGCTGAACAAAGAAAAAACTGAAGTAATTGTATTTGGTAAAAAGGAGGAAAGACTTAGGGTTGCCACTCTCCTTGACACAAAAGGGTTGAAGGCTAAGGTTACAGTTAAAAATCTTGGTGTATGAATTGACAGTGATCTAAATTTCAACAGCCACATGAAAGCGACAACTAAATCAGCTTTTTACCACCTCAAAAATATTGCCAGACTCAGAGGGCTGATGTCAAAATATGATTTAGAAAAACTCATTCATGCATTTATCTCCAGCAGGGTTGATTAGTGCAATGGACTGTTCACAGGCCTTCCTAAAAAGACTATTAAACAGCTTCAGATGATACAAAATGCAGCAGCTAGGATTCTAACAAAAACTAAAAGAACTGACCAAATTACTCCAGTCCCAGTCCTCCACATTACTCTAAGTCCTTGCACTGGCTTCCAGTAAGTCACAGAATAGCTCTATTGCTTGTTTATAAATCAGTAAATGGAGCAGGACCTAAATACCTGTCAGACATGCTTCAGCAGTACACACCTTCTCATCCTCTCAGGTCCCAGGTGAAAAACCTGCTAGTAAAACCTACTGTTAGAACTAAACATAGTGAAGCAGCTTTTAGCTGCTATGCGGCTCAGCTGTGGAATCAACTTTCGGATGACATCAAAAAGGCCCCAACTGTAGCCAGTTTTAAATCTAGACTTAAGACAAAACTTCTCAGATGTTCTCAGATGCTTTCTGCTAACTGTGCCGAGTTACAAATTCTGAATCTGCCTTGATAATTATTCTACTTTATCTTTTATTACTTTTTTTACTACTTTTGCCTTTGTTTTTTGCTTACTAATTATCCTTTATTTTTAAATTATTTTACCTTGTGTTTTATGTTTTCTTTTTATTATGATCTTTACCTTTTATTCTTTGACTATATTGCCTTTGCTTTTTATTTGTTATTATTGTTTGTTTTTGTTTATGTAAAGCACATTGAATGACCTCTGTGTATGAAATGCGCTATATAAATAAACTTGACTTGACTTGATATAAACAATTAGACTCTGAACCCTTTTTCTAGAAAAGTTACATATGAAGTGAATAAACTCTTTGCATCCGATAAAAAAACTCAACTGAATTACAACCTGTCAAAGGATGAAAAAGAAGCGTTAAAATGTCTGTCAACTAACAACGAAATCATCATCAAAAGAGCAGATAAAGGAAGAGCAGTGGTAGTGTGGGGCAGAGACCAGTACATCACTGAGGCCATGCGTCAACTGGATAACCGTGAGTACTATCAGCCACTACCATCTAATCCAATAGAACAAATTAAGAGTGAACTAGAAGAGATGCTCAAACATGCAAAAAGTGAAGACTGGATTTCTAAAAAAAGAACATGATTTCTACTGTGTAAATACCCAAGAATTGCTTCTTTTTACATGCTTCCTAAAATTCACAAGAACTTGGAGAACCCACCAGGAAGGCCAATCATAAGTGGCAATGGGTCAGTTACTGAACCGGCATCCAAGTTTGTTGATTTTCATATTAAGCAATTTGTAATAGACTTGCCCTCCTTTATCCAAGACAGCACATTTGTGTTAAATAAGATCAAAGAAATAAAAAACATTGGTACTGCCTTTCTAGTGACAATGGATGTTGAGTCACTATATACGAACATTGATCACAAAGAAGGATTAAAGGCATTGTCACATTACTTGGAGAAGAGACCACCAGAACAGATGCCCCCAGCAGAGTTTATCTTAAAATTAACAGAATGGACTCTAACTAACAATGTTTTCCTATTTCAAAATAAAGTCTTTAAACAGATAAAAGGTACAGCAATGGGAGCTTGGTTTCCACCAAATTATTCAAATTTATTTATGGGTCTTTGGGAGGAAACATTTGTCTATTCGAATCTAAATGAATTTGTCAATAAGATTGTGTGGTGGGGTAGGTATATTGACGATGTTCTCCTTATATGGTCTGGGTCACAGCAAGAGCTGTTACAGTTTCATGCATATCTTAACAACACTAATCCTAATTTGAAGCTGAGTCTAGAGTTCTCATTAACAAAGATCCATTTTCTAGATCTGGAGATATCAAAAGATGACACAGGAGAATTGCACACGTCCATGTTTAGAAAACCCACTGATCGTAATACCATACTGAGAGCAGAAAGCTACCACCCACCTTGGTTAATAGAGAATATCCCTTTTGGCCAATTTCAAAGGATTAAACGCATATGTGACTCTGAAGACAGTTTTTGATAGAAATGCTCAGTATATGATTCAAAGGTTTAAGAAAAGAGGGTATAAACACAAGACCTTAGATATAGCCTACAGTAGAGTTAGAGAAATTAGCAGAGAACAGGTGTTGGTTCAGAAACAGAGGCGACAACAAGAGCCAAACCAAGTCTATTTTGTTACACAGTATAGTAGTTGTAGCATTGACTAATCTGAATCTTATTTTTTAAATTTAGAGATTCAATTGTCTCTGGGGTGCCAGGCAGTATTTGCTGCCAATTCAAATATAGTCACCGTTAGAAGCTGAAACTATCACACAAATCAAACAACACAAACACGTTTTATAAGTTTCAAATCATATATTGTGATAGTTTAAATTAAACCAAAAATATTCATACACAACTTAAATAATCGATATCCCTCCATACAATCAAAACAAAAATGCTATTTTAAACAAAAGGGAAGTAGGAGAGAGTCAGGTCACTGAAGGAAGCGAAGTTGTGAAATATGTTGAATTATTTGTATACTGGTGGAAGGGAAAGCGTGAACTTCGAGGAGATGAGTGTTTAGTTACCAGCGGAAGACTAGGCAGGGAGCTGCAGAGTAGGCCTCACGACTTGAACCAGGGATCTTCGCAACACCACGAAGAGAAAGGAAAACATCTTGCCATGCTACCCGATCCATTCCGTCGTGCAACTAACACAAAGTAGTTTGAGCGGTCCTATTTTGCTCAGGATCGGCTGCTTCATAGGAATTCCTCAAAGGGATTAATCCACAAGGGTACGATCAGAGGAATCAATGTAACTATCCAGTGTGAAATCTCTCTTTAAATGCTCCGCCATGTCTCACATGCCTCGGTAACAACTCTCTCGATAGAGCTTCCTGGTAATTAAGCTCCCTGGCAGGTTAGGCCAAACAGCCTTTTATCGTCAGCTGACTGCGTGGACGTTAACCTAATTGGCGTTTAAGCAACCCGGTTGGATAAGCCTAAAGTAAATACATTTTATTATAAAAATATGGAGCTGCCCGCTACACTCTTCCCCATGGAAAAACAACCCATGGTTGGCTAAACGCCAGCTAGTCAATTGAAATCTTCGCCGGAATCCGACAATAGAAAACTCAATACAGACTGCTGTTTCCAGGCTTATCCGGCCTCTGTTGGTAAACACTGGTTATTCTGTGGTCTAGTGAAATCTCTGACGTCCTTTCTGACCACTGGAAAAAAAATTGATGTTATGTAAAACGTTCAGGAGCATGAAAAGGATTTCTTACGCTTCTGACGCTTTGGGTAACTATCACCGTCGCCTACGGATTCAGATGGTGGCGAATGGTGTCTCGTCCATTACTCCATCTCTTGGGAGGTAAGTTACTTTGTTTCTTTTGGAACTTTGTCGTTGGCTTCCTTGTCTTTCCAAACTGTTGAGGTTGAAAAGCATTTTAACACAGGTCTATTATGTATAGCATTAGACACATGTGTGTGAAAATGGAACAAAAATGTTTCCTTTCTTACCAAAATTGACACTTCTCACAGGCTTCAATAAATGCGTTGATGTCCTCCCACATTTGTGGCCAGTAAGCCACCTTCGGAAATTAAAATGTCTTAAAGATGCCTTGATGTATGTTATCTGACAAAACATGGTAGGCTTGCAGAAAGAAGAAACTAGAGACTTTGGAACAAAGATACGTTGAAGTCCTGACGAAGTCTTCTTGGAATAGCAGCTCGTCCTGAACAACATACTTCGATTCTGACATGTTACATCCTTCATCTAACTTTCCAACAATGTTTTGTATCAGCTGATCATGTTTCTGTTCACAGATCAAGGAGATGGAGATTGAAAAGTCTTTAAATTCAACATAGCTCTGCACGGAGGAACAGCGGAGAAAAGAACGCAGACCCTCCCATTAGATCCACAGGAGATGTCGCGGAATTGGCGCACACAGGCTCCAGCACAAGAAGCAAGAACTTCTTCACCAGACTGCTGGCATTTGCGGTTCAAGGGAACGTTGATCCAAGAGAATGTTGACCATGGAAGGATTCTAATGGAGATCAGCAGTAGTGGTTGGCAGTAGCGGGTGCTCTTTGTCGACAGCAATGCTCAGCTCACCTTAAGGCCACATCGCTGTCCAGGTGGGAAAAATCTACAGCACAGACACGTCCGCTGAAGTAGACTTGAAAGTTGCTGAACTTGATGTTGCAACTGCTCCACCTTGCTGCGAATGTCAGCAATTTGGTGCGACGTTTCTTGCAGTTTGAATTCTTCTAAAAACATCGTTTGAAGCTTTTTTAACACAAAGTTAAATCCACTGTCTATACAATTGCTGTCTGCTAAGGTTGCATGAAGCGCTGCAAACTTTTGCTCATTTTTCAATAAAAGATACAAATCTTGCTTCCAAGTGAATCTGTTCCGCGATCATCTGTTTTGACAGCAGATCAAGATGATTCTTCTGATCGTCCAACTTGTTATGAAGAACTGACCAGCTCTCTAATGGGTTAGCGTGAATCCTAATTTCTGCCCAGAAGTATGCACACACCACACCAGGTGGTAGTGGAACTGAAGAAGTGGCAGATTGAGTAGGAAGCCTAGGCATAATAGCCTTCCATTTCTGAATGTAAGGAACGCGAGGAAAATTCAAGGAACACTTGTGTTTCAGGAGACAACTCTGTAATCTAGCCTATGCAACAATGTTGTGCACTAGATAGAGGTGATTGGAGACAGCTTTAGTTAAAGTGACGTGAAGTGCTAAGGAAGCGTTCAGGGAAAAATAGGCATAAGAACCATAGCATATAGCAAACTCTTTTTAACAGCAAAACCCCAATATTTAACAGTCCATGACACATATCACATTTCAAAATCACAGATCAATAAAGCTCAGTCCATTTATCATGAAGTCTCACAAAATCCGTTTTTTTTCCTCTTGCATGTTTTTTATCCACATAGGGCAGAGAGTTCTTTCAATGTTCAAAAAGGCTTTTCAGTCCCATAATCGTATCCCAGTCTTTTCTGTAGCGCAGTTCAGCAAAACACCAGTGTAAGTTAAGGAATGTTCGTTGCTTCTTTGGGAAAAACGTCTGTGTGGTTAGTTAGACAGTGTCCCGCCTGTTAACTATGTTCAGGTCCCATCTGGGGTGCCATTCTGTAACGTGACTAATCTGAATCTTATTTTTAAATTTAGAGATTCAATTGTCTCTGAATAATTGGCGTTTAAGCAACCCGGTTGGATAAGCCTAAAGTAAATACATTTTATTATAAAATATGGGCGACCCGCTGCATAGTCAAGCCAATAAAATAAAGCAAATAATCAAGAAGAATTGGGACATAATAAAAAGTGATACTTTCTTGAGAGATGCACTGCCGGAGGTACCCACTATCGCCTTTAAACAAGCCCCTACTCTAAAAGATAGTCTTCTGAAAAGCTGTATGCCTCATATAGAGAACAACACCTGGCTAGGCAAAAAAAGAGGTAACTATAAGTGTGGAAACTGTAATCACTGTAACAATATGGTCAGAACCAGTATTTTTACAGATGTGATATCAAATCGAGAATACAGTATACACTCATTTATTAACTGTAATACCTCATTTGTTGTCTATAGACTTGAATGTCCCTGTGGCTGTTTTTATATTGGAAGAACCAAGCGTAAGCTAAAAGAGAGATTAGCAGAGCACAAATATGCTATAAGAACAAGCAACCAACAATACCCTATGGCTCTATGTTACAAAGAGGCGAACCATGGAAGCAGTGATACTCTAAAAATCTTTGGGATAGAACATGTTAAAATATCACCAAGAGGGGGGGATAGACTAAAAAAAACTTTTGCAAAGAGAATCCTTTTGGATTTATACTTTAAAAGCTAACCAATACCCTGGTCTAAACTTAGAACTGGATTTTTCTCCTTTTTTGTAACTGACTATACACATGTTAATGTTTTGCTATGTATGTGTATCTATTGAAATTGTAAAGTGTATCTTGATGTGGACAATGTGGACAGTAGTGAAATGCACATATTTATTAGATCATGAAATGAAATCTTTCTCACAAAGTAACCTGTATTTGTAACATGAAATGAAATCTTTTCCACAATGTAACCTGTATCTGTAACATGAAATGAAATTAAATATTTTTCACAATGTAACCCGTATGTGTAACTTGTTTTATATAATGTAACCTGTTACTATACGTGTTCATTTATGTTGATATTTTAAACTATATCTTGATGTGGAAATTGGTAAAATATTGTAAATGTGATTTTTATCTTTACTAAAGTAACTTGTAATTGCACTCTGCCAGGTAACACCTGTGCAGATGAACACCTGTGCTTCTAGGTCATGTGACCACATGCAGACATAGAGCATGCAGCCTACGGACTGCCATTTTGAATTTGCCCTGAAGAAGGCCACAGAGGCCGAAACATGTTGGCATGTTTTTTAATGGATAGCCAAATTTAAAATAAAGGCTTTTTAATTTTTCCTTTTGAGTGCCTCAGAATTACTGTTTATGTTGACTTGACTTGACTTGACTCTGACACTAGATTAGACCAATAACTGGTCAGAGCAGGCTCCTATGCTCCTCAGGTTTATATGTGATGGGATCATGGGCAGGTGCCCTGTGTTCCCCAGGTCAAGCATTGTATGTTTCCAGGGTCCTCCAGCTTTATAAAGCACATAATAGGTACCCGAATGAGCATAGGTCCCAGGATACATAGGACACTGGGAATATAGGGCCTTATGAAGATGGCAAGTTACTTAGTTGCATGCTGTGATAAAAAATATGTTTAACAGCACTAACCAAACACACCTCTCCACTTGTGTGTTTGATGCCAGACAGGCTCATATGGTAATGCTGTTGTATATGCATTTAGAACCTTACTTAATCCAGTAGTAAAATTAATCAAATTTAGCAATATAGTGGACATCACACCCCTCTGACACTAGATTAGGCCAATAACTGAGGTCAGAGCAGGCTCCTATGCTCCTCAGGTTTATATGTGATGGGATCATGGACAGGTGCCCTGTGTTCCCCAGGTCAAGCATTGTATGTTTACAGGGTCCTCCAGCTTTTTAAAGCACATAATAGGTACCCGAATGAGCATAGGTTCCAGGATACATAGGACACTGGGAACATAGGGCCTTATGAATATAAGGCCTTTGGAGCATAGGGACCAGGTAACATAGGTTCACTTCATTTAGTGACCTTAACAATACCACTGAGCAAAGGAGACCAATTGCTGGTCCAATGGAAAGGCAATTAATGGCATTGGAAGTATGGCAGTAGACTTGCAGGGCAATCTGTTGTGTAATTAATTAATTAGATAAATAATGAATTATAGACAACTAACATCACTTTTTGTAACATTTGTGATTGCTGTTGTATTGTAGGGTGGTCTTGTTTATACTAGAGTCATAATAGTGTGATATAATGCCTTTTCTATGTATGTAAAAATCGGCACACTTATAATATAATAGAGAATTGCAGAGGCAATGTTGAGCATTGTATTGTGATACAAAATTAAAAGTAAAGAACAGACCTGGGACAATGTCCCCTTATCATCTTTGACTGGAATTTATTGAAAATTAGATGATTGCACAATGAAATGTCTGAAAATCCCTAAAATCGGACTATGTTTTTTCCCAACGGTCAGAATTGTGACCAAGCATAAAACACTCCTTTTCACCCACTTTTTCAGGAAAATTTGAAAAAATAGTAATTGATTACGTCAAAGGGTTACTCAAGACACATGATTTTGATATATTCAAGTCTGGGAAAAATTTGGGATTAAACGGGTTAATTTCACGTTTCCATATCATTATAACCCAATTCAAAATTATTTATTATTTATGAATGAATTTGATTATTAATTAATTAATAATTTTTAACACCTTTCCGACATTGCCCTTTTCATCTCACATACCCCCTAGTGGCAGTCTGTGATGTCCATCATTTCAAACACAGTCCTCCAACATTGTCCTATTTACATGTTGTGACTAGTATAATTACTATGTGTCAAAACAATGTAAACTGAGACACAGCTACCACAGTTTGGGAATCCCTGCTCTACTGTAACAACAGTCTGTAATGTCCATCATTTCAAACACAGTCCTCCAACATTGTCCTATTTACATGTTGTGACTAGTATAATTACTATGTGTACAAAATGTCAATGTAAACTGAGACACAGCTATTTTCTAAGCACATGCTTGGAATTTTCATTCAGGTGAAGCACTGCGCTAGCGGCTAATGTGTAAATGTGTAAATAGACATCTGCTGCAGTGTATCTCCTGCAGGACTGAAATCCTGATCCAACCTGAGTTTCCCCCAACAGTAATGTGTTTGATAATTGGTGCTACACTAAACATGCAACAGGGTTGACCTAAAGTGCTTCAGAAATGGAGATAAATATGTGATATTATTGGTAGTAATTGATATAGTGCTAGTAATAAAATAAAATAAGGAAAGGAAAATAAAAACTAAATTAAAAATGTGACTTCACAAATAAAAACCATGGGGGAAATTACAGTGCTGGGTCTTTAGGACTTGATATGGGTAGGGGCAACAGGGAAGGCCCAGTCACCTTTAGTTTTGAGGCATGAGTTGGGGACAGAAATTAGTTTTGGGGAAGAAGACCTAAGTGACCTTGGAACACAGTATGGACTTACAAGATATATACATGTATTGTGGTTCCAACCCTTATCAAAACATTAGGCTTCTAAGGCAGTGGTTCTCAACCTTTTTTCAGTGATGTACCCCCTGTGAAATATTTTTTCATCCAAGTACCCCCTTACCAGCGCAAAGAATTTTTAGTTGAGAAAAAAAGACTTAAAACAGAGCACTGTGACATCAGTGTCTAATTTATTAAACTTTGGAACCACGACCCCAATCTATAAACTTCAATCATCACTCCATCGTTTGAGTTTTGACAGTGATTGACAGGTGATGGCGAGTGGCATGTGACAGGTTGGGTCCATCTTGGTATGGGGGGGACTGGGTTTTTAGGATAATAAAATTGAATAGCCTACTGAAATCTAAAATTAATTTTATGAACTTATATTTCCCTGAAATAGTTATTAAATAATTGTTTATAAAGTATTTTTGCATGGATTCTACTTTTTAAATCTATGTATATTTTAACCCTAAGCTGTTTTTAGGGCATTTTCACTACCTTTATTCATAAGGATTTATTCTGGTCATTGTAAGTGCCACACACACATATTATATATTGTTTTATTCAGCAGAGTCTAGGCTATCCAGGTCTGCCATCATTTCATGTATTAGTACTATTAGCATTGATTTTATTTTGAAAGAATTAAAATATAAAAAGCGTATTATAAAAATGCTGAGCCTATATTTTGACATGTATCTCACCACAGCAAGCTCATAGCTCTACATGCATTTCATGTGTGTGTAGGGCAGACTGTCCTGAATCTGGCAAGATCATTGCCATGGTGGAGAAATTCTCTGGGGCTGAGCAATTTACAGACATATGTGGTGTGTGCCTTACAGAAATAAATGCCATTTTTTTATTTAGTGATTCTGCGCTCCATATCTGTGACACGAACTGATCTGACCTGACTTGACCCGAGTTTACGGGTTATAGCCTGTGTGTGCCTATGGTGTCTGCACTCATGATTGTCTACAACTTTTTACTGCATTGCCATGAACAAAGTAAAGGCAAAAAAGGTGTTTCTTTGCCGAACAAATTGGGATGCATTAGGATCTCAAAACCGGATTATGAACATTCTTTGCCATAGAGAAACACACAAGCATTGGATTATAAACATGCTTTGCTACAAAAACAGACAAAAACGTGAGGTAAGTCGAGCTATATGAAGTAATTATTTTGTCGTCACTTCGTCTGTTTTATAACCCAGAAGGATGTACTTGGTATCAAATGATAGCTCCTTGTCTCCTCTTTCATCTGACATGCGTGGCATATCTATCCGATCACGGGTCCGCGAGTAATTCAAACGAGAGTAATGGGTGTGCAGCATTGGTTTTTGTACATGACGTTATTATTTTGTAGTCACATAGTCTGATTTCATAAGCCAGAAGGATCAACATACTTGCTATCAATGGATAGCCCTGTGTCTCCTCTTTCATATGATATGCTTGCCATATCTACTGTATGCGTTCACGGGTTCGCAGTAATTCAAACAAGAGTAATGGGTGCGCAGGTGAACGCAGAGAAGTAAGGACAATAAATATGATGCAATTTGATTTAATTTAATTTAATGATTTTCATTATTTTCATACTTTAACGTACATACAAGTGCGTTGTCTCGTTGGAAAGCCCCACTTCTGCTCTGTCACGCAATAAAGGTTTCATCTCGCTGCGATGAACAGTTGCGGAGCAACGTAACAGAGAAGAAAGGGTGTTTTTTGACGCACTTTGCATCAATTGGGTTCCAAGGGTTAAAATCTCACATACCCCCTGGAGTGCCTTCATGTACCCCCAGGGGTACGCGTACCCCCATTTGAGAACCACTGTTCTAAGGGAACCCATTAAGGGCTTTAAAAACA
This sequence comes from Alosa alosa, assembly GCF_017589495.1. NCBI lineage: Eukaryota > Metazoa > Chordata > Actinopteri > Clupeiformes > Clupeidae > Alosa > Alosa alosa. The sequence continues at coordinate 14,304,341 of NC_063191.1, forward strand.
AATAGTTACGTTTTCAAATCTATTCTATAGTCACAGGTAACCAGTGCAGTGTAGCCAACATAGGAGTGATATGCTCTTATATAAGTGCATGCTAATTTGAATATTCACTCCATGTATTCCCAGGTATGTACAGGCCGCACTGAGGTAAAAGCGCAGACTGCCTGTCGCGGGAGCTGAGAATGGCAATTTGCACTTTTACGTGTCATGCATATGCATTCATAGGAGGCTCAGGGGAAAGTGGGAATTTTGTGTAAAATGCGTCAATAAGAGTAACTTTCAAAAGACAACAGAATCACTGTTCAGAGCACCTGTTTAGTAGAAAGAATATATGTACATGTACACAGACACTGTATAGCACCCTTTTACACATTCAAATGGGCTTGATATGGATTTGTAATTGTACATTGTAATGGCCTCACAGATTAGTTTGTATATCAGAACATTTGAGTGTTCATGATCCCTCTTATCATACTTTCCCCCTCTCTGAGCTAAGTCTGATGTACACTGGACAGTTGGTGATTGCATTCATACACGTAATCATTGCTTCACCGTGTTACATTACCAGACACATACACTCACCTACACACACACACAGCTGAATAACATCTTTTTCAAGTTCCCATAATGTTCTTTAAAGAGCTGGGAAAAGAGGACCTGCAAACATCTGAATTTCTGACTATGACAACATAGGACCCAGGGTATACACAAAATCACCTGTACAGTAGCTTCACATCTTTCTGTCCACTCTCTCCCGGTGAGCCAGAGCTCAGTTCTGCCTGGATTCTGCATAAATTACAGCTCTGAATAGTTAAAAGTAAGGATAAATAATTCGGTCACACTTGACAAAAACTGAATGATGCTAAATGACAGGAGCGTTATGTCATAAATGTTTATGACTTGTTTATAATGTTTATGACACGTTCATGACAATGTCATGTCACTCTTATGTAGATATCTTCAAGTAAAGTGTAACCAATAATTATTATAAGAATACAATCTAATTAATGTTGAATTGAATACCATTACCTTAGACAAACTTAATATGCTTTTGAAGTAATCAACTACATCAGTACACCTAAAGTGATGTTGCAGCAAATAGCAACATCAGTAAACAAGACATCACCACACTCTACACATTTTACTTGACAGTGGAATGAAAATAGGAAGAAAACTCAGGTATCCTTCTTAACTTTAACTTCCATAGTAAAGAGAGCTGAACTCTTCTGTGTGTCATATGCTAAGTCTGATACAGATGAATGGATACATATATGGGGAAAGACATATTGACTTATACATTTTCAATAGGCTTAAAGGATTAAATCCCATCCCTCAGTTAACAGCTCAAAGCAATTTTTATTTATAAAACAACACTTATTTGTTTAGAAACATATTTTTGATTATTCTTTAGATAAGTGGCAAACACTGTTAAAAAGCCACAGTGATATTATATTTGCGATCTTTTGTAAGTTTTTTGCTTTATGCTTATTTGTCAGAACATATACGGTAATAAAATATAATTAACCAAATGATATTTGATGACTGCTGTTGTTGCTGATATTATGCACACCCCATCAAATAAAGTGTTACCCATATTTCCATAGTGCAGGTACTGTACACATTGTTTTCAATTTGGTTTGGGATCACTTGGAACAGAATAATTATCAGTGAATCCATAGGTTTTACTAGGCCAGCCACAATAAGCATTAAGTGAATATACACAGAGCCAATCTACAATGCGAAAAGGAGAAAGCCATTGAAGGTGTTGTGGCCATTGCGTTGGTCAAACACCCGGGCGTTCTCCCACAAAATCATAGAGACTCTCTCTCCGGCCTCCAGCTGCAGGACGATGGAGTTGCCTGTGGTGTCAGAGGTGTCACCACTGGAGGCGAACTCGTAGGTGGAGACCATCAGCTGGCCATTCTTGGTGAGAATGGCACCACTCACAGAGCCACTGTAGCCAAACGTGTTAAAGCTAAAGAAGTAGACGCCCTTCACAGGAGCAATGAAGTTCCCTGACAAAGAGTGGAAAGATCAGCGGAAAAGAATACGGAAGAGAGAGACTGAATCCATTTCATCACTCATCACAGTATAATTACATTTGTACTAAGTTATCCATTTGTAATGTAGAACGTATTATCACCTCTAATGAAACCCAACCCAAAAGCTCATTTTGATATGAAATGTATTGTGGTAGTCATTGCACTAAATTATATTGTGTTAAAAACACGTGTAATAACATTTAATAATTATAAGTAGGTGCAAAACACTTTAAAACTATATCATATTATTTCCACTTGTCACTATTTGCATAATCTGTAGATTTTACGTTACCTGTGTTGGAGTCATATGCGTTTCCAACGTTAGTGAAGATGCGCTTGTAAGCTAGAATTGTGGAAACATCAGAGCATTGCTCTCCAGTCTCCCAAAGAGAGGCAGAGAATGCAACTTTTGCTCCTCCTCCTGTCATTCAAGTAAAAACGTGTTAGCCTAACTTACTGTGTGTGTGTGTGTGTCTATCTATCTATCTATCTATCTATCTACTCGGAACTCCCCCTATTACCGTCGGTCCCGTATTTCCACCGTCTTGCGTGTATGTGTCACTTAATATCCATTTCTATACAAACCAAGACAGCGGACAACTAAAGAAAGCATAAGCACCCACACCATAGGTGTATCTACATTAGCTATGTCCCAAAAATGCCTTTTTACCGCGGACTCGAAGAGCTGTAAACAGTGTTGTAAGGCTGCGTGTACACAACCGCTTGGAGCTCCAGTGGAATTTTAATTTCATGACGAGAATTCTCGGTCTAACCGTTCATGTGCCGTTGAAACGGTGTAAATAGGCGACCCATCAGGCCAGCACTATAACTCAGAGCGTGGTAAACAAAATCGGATATTTCAGGCGGTAAATGCTCCCGTTAAGAACCAAACCAGATTTTGTTCAAATCTACACATCTATGGCTACTGAAAAATGTAAGGTTCATGTAGTAAATGTTATTTTGAAGTGTTAAAAAACATCGTTGTTTTAGAATTTCTGAACAAAAGTGGTGATAATTGGGGGTGTTACGATATATTTGTTTACAGTCACGGAATGGGCAGCTAGCAGTCGTAAGAAGATGATTGCTGAATGTGACAAAAAATGTTATGGGCTTGAAATCGCTTAAAATCCCTGACTGCACCTTTACTACTCAGATAAATGAAGATAAAAGATAAAAAATAAAGCAAACAACCATACTGTACATGAGTTGGTGTGTCCAAACTTTTCACTGGTACTGTATATATAAAATAGAATAGGCTGTGTGTGTGTGTGTGAGAGAGAGAGAGTGTGTGTGTGTGTGAGAGAGAGAGAGTGTGTGTGTGTGTGTGTGTGTGAGAGAGAGAGAGAGGGAGAGTGTCTCTATGTGTGTGTCCCTTTCTGTACACTTTGAGTCTCATTCATGTGCACAAACTTGTTTTATGTGGACTGCAACTGCCCAATGCAAAAGTACTGCAAAGTACTGCTCCATTTCTGCAACAATCACCTGCACATTTTGTCTCCAGTTGCTCCAGCTCAGCCTTTTGTTCCTGTTGTTCGTCTTTGAATTCTGTCAGCCTGTCATCCATTTCCTTAGTGGTGTCATTTAGCTTTCTCATAATGTTCTTGAACTCAGTCTTCAGCTCTTCAAACTGAGACCCAATAGATAGCTGCCCTGTGTATGCACAATACATCACAGTTATTCTTAGATGCACTTAATGAAACTGGGATCCCCTTAATCTTCAATGTCTTAGTACAGCAGAAGTCATCTCTTGCTATGTGTAAACACTTTTTCATTGTTTTAACACATTTTTACATCCTTTTTCAAAACATTTAACACAGTTCTCATACAAAGACTCAAATTATATTGGTTCTAGGAATTCATGCCATTCGCCTTTACCTGGACTCCGTGACGATGGACCTTGCTTGATTGTCACTTGACTGTCATCTTCACAATTAGTTTTATTCTCCCTTATATCCTGGGTTTTTAATTGTGTTGTATGTGTAGCAGGGATGGCCAGTTAACACAAGGGAGTGGCAATAATTATCCCATCCTACTAACATCTGAACACTGCTGCTTTGCCTACCACTATTTTGCCACTACTAACCTCTCTCGCAGCTAGTGTGACTGGATTGGACTGATGTTCCCTGTCCGACAGTACATCTTCAGTTGTGTGTGCGCATATGAACAATTGAATGTTGTGATTTGGTCTGATGAATGCATTGAGTAACTGACGCCACTAGTGTAGTCAACTTCTGTGTGCAGGTCTTAGAAACTGGAAGCATACCTATGTTCCCTAAACTGGAAGCATACCTATGTTCCCAGGGCCCTACAGTATGTTCCCAAGGTCCTATACTCCGAGGGTCCTATATTCCCCAGTTCAATTTTCTGCTAACACAGAGTGGCTGAATCTCAATGTAGCCCCTCATAGACTTTGATGTGCATTCATATGACTGAGGTGGCTTTTAGATTAGTTACATGATGTTTCAAAGCTAAGTTCATCAGAATCCTGGGATATGCCCGCATGACAACGGGAGAGATGGAACTAACAACTGGCCATTGGCCCTAGCAACCATCCATTTATAACTAGTAACGGCAGTTTGTCCTGCAAGTTGAAAAATTAGTTTAGAAAAATATGTGGCGGAAAGAAGTAGTTCTACAAGCAAGACAGTTTTAGTGATTAAAACGTTTAAATTATAACAGCAAATGAACATGACAAGTGGCAACAGTGGTATAAGTGAGATAATGGACTCCACGTCGTTCGGTTCACAGAAAGAAATGCACTTACGAGGTGTATCGTCCCTCACTGGCGGACCGTTTTACCACCTTAAACATGCATTTCTTTCTGTGAACCGAAGGCCGTGTTGTCCATTATCCCTATACACCATAACTAAAGATTGTCATGAATGAGTTGGTCTCAGAACAACATCTTTCGAGCAACATCATTTAAAAACCTATACCATTTGCTACACATGCATGTGTGCACAGTGTAAGATATCAAAAAATACACTCACTGTACACATGCAAGGTCACCATAGATGCTCCCAAAGTGATGCAGAGGACAGCCAGAATGGCAACCATACATTTGAGGAAGCCAGGCTGGTCCACATAACACATACATGTAGATGGCTTGGTGTCTGCCCAGCAGGGAAATGAAGGGTGCAACAAAGAGAACTGAGTCACCAGTAGATAATACCCTTTGCATAGCAACTGGCATTATCTTTATAACCTCATTGTGATTTTTTTTAGAAACCTTGTAAGATATACTATGAGAAGCAGATTTTGATATTAGGCTATCAGAGAGGCAGATATATCATATTATGAGACAGATTTTGAGCATCATATGATATCTTAACCTACCCTACCTAGGTCTGAGAAGTTATTTGTTTTATAGGTCTACCAGTTTTGATATGAGCAAAACAAATCAACATCAACAAATAAACAAATAAAAAGAGGAGAATTATTAAGATAAGGTTCAACAGAATCCTGAGATATGCCTGTTTGACAACAGAAGAGATAGAACTAATGACTGGCCTTTGGCCATCGGAACCATCCATTTAAAACTAGTAATTGCAGTTTGTCCTGCAAGTTGAGAAATGAGTTGGTATTTTGGCGGAAAGAAGTACTGTAGTTCTCCAAACAGACAGTTTTAGCAAAAAAAAAATAATGCACTACCACCTCGCATCACTATCTTCAAAAGGGTATTGTTTTCTATTAACCGAAAATAATGCTGTAGTCCATTATCCCTTACATGATGAATGGTACAGAACTCGGAAGGTGTCATTGCAAGATATTTTCTTTTGTGTAAATCAAGAAAATGTGTGCTCATTTTACAAAAGTATGTGCTCATTTGACTAAATTGTGTATTTATTTTATTAAAGGCGAACTATGCCATTTTTTGTAGCTTAATTTAACCATAACCAAAACCAATTTACCTTAACTTAACAGTTTTGGAGTCATTGGTATGGTTATATGACTTTTTTCGGGTTGAATGGTGGCCGTCTCACTTCCCCCAACGCCTGTGAGTGGAAAAACCACCCTTGCAACTTTGGGCCGGCGAGCCGATGGCCTCAGTGTCGGGAAGTATAACTTTACTGCATTTACATACACATACACGCCAGGTTTACTGCATTTACATACACATACACGCCAGGCACCGGCTAAATTAATTTAATGGAAAATTGTATAAAAACTACCATATTGTCACTAAAATTGAAGAAAGAAGCAAAGGAAAAACGTTAAAGTAAATATAGCGTATAACGTATCAAGTAACTCACTTTCATAGACCCCCTGCTCAGGTACCGTTTTATTTTGGCGTCTGTTGTCCCTGACAGGTTCCCCTGAGAGTTCCATGCCTGTCAGGTCTGAACAAGGTAGCGATGGAGTTTCTCAGACATTCGTCATGACAGAGCCAGCGAAAAGAAGTAAAAACCGAGAAAACAGCAAAGAAATGGCCAAAACTGCATAGTTTCTCTTTAAATTGTGCTCTCATTTTAATTTTTGAAAAATGACACTATTTACTAAAATGAGTGCACAATTTAGTAAAACGAACACAATATGTAAAAAAAAACAAGCACATAATATCTAAATTGTGCGCACAGTAAAGTAAAATGAGAGCACAATTTAGGAAAATGAGCGCACATTGTTTTGATATACAGTACCAAAAATCTTGCAATGACACCTCCCCGACTCCATAGAATGGCGATTAACGAACTGATGTGATCAATTTGGCAATGAGAATTGTATTTTATCTTCACATGATTGTGTTTACCTAAATTCATTTAATGGCAAATTTTATAAAAACAACCATATTGTCACTAAAATTGAAGAAAGAAGCAAAGGAAAAACGTTAAAGTAAATATAGCGTATAACGTATCAAGTAACTCACTTTCATAGATCCCCTGCTCAGGTAATGTTTTATTTTGGCGTCCGTTGTCTCTGACAGGTTCCCCTGAGAGTTCCATGCCTGTCGGGTTTCAGTGGCATTGACTAGACACAGAATGAGATCCTGCTCAGCAATCACACATTTATCTTATGTTTGTACTTCCTGATTTTAAAATAATACAGCACATTTTTACGGAAATTATGAAAACAGGAGGCTCCGCTTTTGGTATGAACTAATGGGCTAATTACGTAAAGCATGAAAGAGTTGCTTTACTGTAATATTTCTTTAAATTTTGAAACACACATGGAAGGATCTTTAAATTAGGGTATTTTGAGATTTCTTAGGTAAATAATGAATTCAATTGATGATTATTTCTCAGGTAATGTGTGTGTGATGTACTTTCAGCTTTAAATGAATTGCTTTTCAGTTTTGTATAATATTCTGGAGAGTGTAATACAAAGTTTATTTTGACAACTGTGTAAGACTTCACTTACCCCTGAGTTAAGACCTACCATCACTGTTCAGGCATTTCTACATAATAACATAACAGTAACATCAGACCGTTAAATACATGTACCTAAAGATATTAAAAAATTTGATTGCTAAAACACAATTTGGCAAACTATTATGGTTTTATCAAAATACTTAACACAATTCACAAAACCATACACCCAAACTGCAAAATACCTCATATAGCCTGCAAAATGAAGCAATGCAACCAAAACTACAGTACATATACCATTATCAAAATCAAACTTTTGCATCGAATGGCACACACTTCATTCATATTACCAGATTTTTGTCTGACCAACTACACACTGTTGGGCATAATGAAAAGCACTCTCATCTTTAGTATGCTTTGCCATAATACTAAAACACATTGTAGAATATTCTTCAGATTGTTCACATGCACAGAAATATTTGCATATACACACATGCTGTTGAAACATTTATTTTATTTTATTTTTCACCCAAACAAGTCAGTGCAACATATGCACAGCTCATGTTCACATTGGAGTGAACAAAAATATGCTCACAAAAAACAGTAAACTGAAAAAGAAAATTGCAGAAAAATGTTGTTTTCTTTGACCATGAACTCCTCTACCAGCTCTCACTCTTCCTCCCCCTCTCATTCTCCACCTCCCTCTTCCTCTTTCTGCAATGTCTTCCATTGTTGTTGTAAAAAAAAAGCTGCTCACCTGTGGTCTTTTCATAGTGCTTACTTCCTGATTGAAGTGGTAACAATTAACCATTGTGGCGCATATGTTGGCCAATTAGCTCATGTAGTGTCATTTTGAATGGCAAACATGTGACTTTATGTCAGATTGTTGTGTTTTTTTGCAGAGAACCGTGTTCACTGCATTTGAAAAGTGCCATTTTGAATTGCAAAATGTGTGTAAAGCAGAAAGTGTGTTTAGAGTTTTGGAGACTTAAGAAGAGGTTTTGCTCTCTGTGTGTCAGTTTAAATACTTGTGCTTTGCATGTCACTTTACGTACTTTCAGCTGCACTGCAGAGAGGGGAGGGGGTCAATAAGAAAACTGAGAGATCACATTTAGATTTTACCCTCTGCATAGCAACTGATCTTATCTTAACTAGATGTACCGCAGAGCGGTACAAAATATGACCCCCGCCCAGTCCAGCACATGTTTTCCACAAAAATAAGTCACGCTGAAAGGCATATATGATTCTAACTGTCTCACTGAATTGCATTATGCACACTCAATTCTTACTGGTATCTGCTAGACAAGTACCAAAACATGATTAGTTCATAGATTTCACATGTAAAATACATTTTATACAACCCCACCCCCATCTTGCCTGTTCATAATTCTGAGAAATTCTTGAATTGTGTGCATGTGTGCGTGTACATGTTTATGTTTATGTGTGTGTGGGTGGGTGTGTGTGCGTGCATGTGCATGTGCTTGTGTGTTTGCCTGTTTATGTGCCTGTGTGTGTGCATGTGCATGCATGCGTATATATGTCTACTGTGTGAGTATGTGTCATACGTAGGATTACTGTGAATGTATGTGTGTGCGTGTGTATCTGTTTATGCACATGTGTGCATATGGAATGGGTTTACATGACCCCTGGAGGCAAACATACATAAAAATTGGTCATCCTAGGCCCCACGGTTCTCAAGATATTCACAGAAAACTGTGTCTGCCCTACCCTCCTTCGGGGGTCCAGTCCAACGGGGGCTACAGATCAAAACAAAAACGATGGTTCCATGCTCTCCATGTGGGGTTACATGCCTACCAAGTTTCGGTACCCGGTCTTTCAGTGTCCGGGAATCTTTGTTGGTGTACGGTCACTAAATGTACACATAAATTATTTTATTGTAAGGCCCCCCATGAACAAAAGTCCACGAAACTTGGCATGCATTTGGAGGGTGTCATAATGATCCTACACTTTCAATTTTGTGCAGTTTTGACCATGTCAGCCAGAGATATTGTGATGAAAACACCTAATGTTTTGCTTTTTAATTTTTAACTAGGTGGCACTATACATGAAATAAGTGGTAATGGGATAGGTTGACATGCCCCCTTAAGACCAACATACAAAAAAAAGGTGGACCTCCTAGGCCCTACGGTTCTCGAGATATTCACAGAAAACTGTCTCCGGCCACCTACAGACCAGTTGGTGTATAGTAACATAAATTAATTTCGTGCAGTTTTGACTATGTTAGGTCACAGATACCTGCGATTACAACACCTCATTTTTACTTTTTGTGTTTAACTAGGTGGCGCTATACATGAAATGAGAATGGAATGGAATGCTTATGGAATGGTTATGGAATGGGTTGACATGGCCCTTTGAGATCAACATACAAAAAAAATGGTCCTCCTAAACCCTACGGTTCTCGAGATATTCACAGAAAACTGTGTCTGCCCTACCCTCCTTTTCGGGGGTCCAGTCCAGCGGGGCTACAGATCAAAACTAAAAAACGATGGTTTCATGCTATCCATGTGGGGTTACATGCCCACCAAGTTTAGTGTACCCCGGTCTTACAGTGTCCCGGGAATCCTTGACGGAAATTTGGACATGTGAAAAAGAAAAAAAAAAAATCTGACTAAACCTATATGACCCAAGCCTTGTGGCGGTCATAATAAGAGAAGAGAGTTTGGAGTAGCAACTGACCTTATCTTAATAAAACTAAATGTACCGCATAGTGGTGCAAAATATGACCGATGCTCAGTCCTGTACATTCTCTCCGCAAAAATAAATTACGCTTGTCAATTTGTCTCCATCTCCTACGCCATCTTTTGCAACTTTTGCATCTTTTGCTACTCTTGCAACTTTTGTGTATGTAAATGAGTGTGTGCATGTGTGTTTGCTTTTGTGTGTGTGTGTGTGTGTGTGTGTGTGTGTGTGTGTGTGTGTGTGTTTTGTGTGTGTTTGTGTGTGTGTGTGTGTGTGTGTGTGTGTGTGTGTGTGTATGTCCATGTGTTTGTGTGTGTTTGTCTGTGTGTGTGTGTGTGTGTGTGTGAGTGTGTGTTTGTGTGTGTTTGTGTGTGTGTGTGTGTGTGTGTGTGTGTGTGTGTGTGTGTCCATGTGTTTGTGTGTGTTTGTCTGTGTGTGTGTGTGTGTGTGTGTGTGTGTGTGTGTCCATGTGTTTGTGTGTGTTTGTCTGTTGTGTGTGTGTGTGTGTGTGTGTGTATGTGTGTCCATGTGTTTGTGTGTGTGTGTGTGTGTGTGTGCGCGTGTGTGTGTGTGTGTGTGTGTGTGTGCAATGCGTGCGTCGCGTGTGTGTGTGTGTGTGTGTGTGTTTGTGTGTGTGTGTGTGTGTGTGTGTGTGTGTGTGTGTGTGTGTGTTTGTGTGTGTGTGTGTGAGTTACGACCACATTTGATGATTGTGGGACAAATGTCTGTTGGTTACCGACTTTTCCTGAAACGACTTCTTACCACATTTGCCACGTGTGGTACCTTTCAGATTGTAAGGAATGATTCCCTTTTCCTTAAAATGCTGTCACATGATTAAATTTGTTTATGGTTTCCTAGAAAAAAAGGAGTGGCTCATCTTACCTCTATGCTCAACTTACCCTGTTCTCCTACTGTATGTTGTGTCACTTACATTTAACATTTTTCATTATTAGTTTGTACAACAGCAGAAAGAAATACACACAGACATTTTTTTCCAGCCAAATTTTCATGAATGTGCTTAAATGATATAAATGAATTAAAATTTGTGCTAATCAATGTGCTAATTAATGTTGATAATTTACAGCTGATCAATATCAATTCTAGTGGTTGTGTGCAGCTGCACTATAATTACACCGACTACAGTCTGGTGTGTGTAGTAGGAACAGATAGTACTGTGTTCTGGGAGCCCTCCAGGAGCAGGAGTAAGACCTGCTACTCTAAAGGATTGGGAGCTGCCAAAGCCCTGTAACTGACTACTGACTCAGACACCTTGGGGACAGTGATAAAGAAGAAAGGGGGTTGGATCGGAAACCCGGAAGTCTGTAAAGTGCCTCTGATCACTCGAACATGACTCTGTCCCCCTGTAGCACATCCGTTTCTCGAGCACCCCCAACCCCAACCCCCCGACTCCTCACACTCCTCTACTTTATCTCCCTCTCGTTCTCCTTTTCCTCCCTCTCTCCAGCCCTCCACTTCTTCATTCTCTCTCTTAGTCGTAAACGAACGTAATATCTTTAGCATGCCCTGAAGCTAGAAGCACCGGTAGAGGTCTCAAGGCTACTGGTTGTTAGCAGACAGACAGTGTGCGCAGGAGAAAGGGGTCACGATGGCTGCCATCAACAATTATAGGCCTGCTATGAGCGATAATCCCCAACCCTTTAACAAACACATGCTGATGGATCTATAAACACAGTGAAGAGGTATCGGTGTGAATCTGTGACGTCTTGGCGATCACAAGCCGAGCGCTTCCATAAACACAAACTCCGGATCAAGGAGACTTTACAAGCTTCACACACACACAAACACAAACACACACACGCACACACTGGGGTAGCTTCAGTAAACACAGACCTGTGGTCAGTGATAATCTGTAAGCGCACACAAGCATCAATAAGCAAAGTACACAATGAGTTACGACTGAACTACAACTGCAGATGTCTGTGAATTTTGGAGTGTCTCTGGCCAAAGATCGAGGCAGACTTCTTCAGACTACTGTGGAGCTTCCAAAACGAATATATATGAATAAAAAAAAACAATAAAGAAACGCATGGTCGGCATGGCGTCATGTTCTGTCACATAGAAATGAATCCAAAATGAGTTATGTTGAGAGCAGCCAGTTGCTCGAATTGGAGCCAAAATCATTGATATAAAAATTAAACCTTAAATAAATGTTAAATAAATGGCCAACAATCACAAATAGAAAGTAAAGCAAAAATCACTGGAGTACTAAGCCAAGGTGCATTACATAATCCCACAGAAGTAATAAAAAAATCATGACTCCAAACATTCGGTTATGGCTGCATCCCTTATATTTCTGATTTTATGTCTCCTCATCATCTTGCTCTTTTTTGTCTATACATCCTCTCATCCTCTCTGCAATCTGTTGCTTCTCCTCTGAGTCTTTGCTCAGAGAATCTCCTTTCTCCTACAACACTTTGATTCCCAAATTACCCTTTCCTCCACAGTGCACTGAGAAATGAACCCATGCATTACAGGCACCATCTGCAGCACGTGTGTGTGTGTGTGTGTGTGTGTGTGTGTATGTGCGTATGCATGCACAGTACATGCACTCCCCTGATTCAATATAGACATTCTTCCATCCCGATAAATCAAGCATGTGAGGCCCAGGAGATGATTTCTAAAGGTGCCTGCAATTTTTTCCGCCTGAAGTGAACATCTCAGCCCTCCAACCCAAATACACACAACTCCCCCCATCATCTGTTTTTACTGACTGGACCTGACAACCCAAAGCCAGTCAACACAGGTAGGCACCTCAGAATGGACCTTTTATGTTTATATTGTACACATTTAGTTTGATCGAATCAGGTCGCGGAGTGGAGTGGGGGTTTGTGGGCATTTTAACGATTGCAGAGGGGTGACTGAGGGGTAACAGGGAGAGCAGTGTTTGACCGGTCTTCTACCCCATTTGACCAGTCCTTTATATTCACCATGGGCTTTGGGCATACTCTATCCATCACCCACACACACACACACATACACACACACACACAACACACATGAACACACACAACACACACGTCATCCCCATCACATCATCCCTGGGACAGACTGAGGCCGTGGCCGATGGCTGCTGTAGCTGTGGCTTGTGCTGGTGGTAGTGGGGCTCCGTGGTCCCTGGACACTGGGGGAGATATACGACAGGCTGCTCCCCGGCAGACAGCTTCCTCTTCTGACTTATGGGCCGCTCACAGGGAGCCACACTGCACCAACAGCTCCCCCTAGGGACCTGGAGGGGAGGGGAGTGGAGGGCAGGGGGGCTGAGGAGGAAAAGAGAGGCCCCAATCCAGGAAGTCCTCTGATGAAGGTACTGTTTCATGTGATACTTTTGCCAGCCTCTTACCATGTGTCAGAAGGTGAAATGGACATGCAGACCCCTGTATCACCCTGAGTCTTGTCATCTGGGAAATCTGGGAATGTTTTTGAATCTGTTGTATTCTCAATACCAATTCTATTTTAAATTATTCAACATTAAGATCAAATCTCTGGTTGGGACTTTAAAAGCCCATTCAAAGTTGCCTGCCCTACTCCTCTCCATGAGCCATGGAGCCCTCTCCCCCCCTCACTTCCCCAGACATCGGTCCCCTCTGGGCCGTGTGTCAGGGCGTACAGCTCCCCTGGTGGCCTTCTTTGCCGCCCCCTGTCTTCGTCTTCCTCTTGCCCTCAAACGGCTCTGAATTACAGCCGGGCCTGAGCAAGCCTTCCCCTCTTCCTCTCCCATCTCCTCTCCTCCACTCCTCTCCTCCTCTCTCCTCTCCTCCTCTCCTCTCCTCCCCTCTCTTCCCTCTCCTCTCTCTGTTCACTCTGTCCTCCTGTCTGTCTCGTTAAAGGCCAACAGGGGAGGCAGGAGGCCAGAGGCTGTGAATGTGAAATGGAACCCAGTTTCCTCCTCTCTTTCACTCTCTCGTTCTTAATCACTCTCTCTTCCCCTCTCTTCCTCTCTCTCTCTCTCACCCTCCTCTCCTCTTCCTCTCTCTCAGCTCCCCTGCAGTGTGTAAGCAGAGATGGTGATTGATGGAGGAGCCCAAAGACTCAGCCGGTAGGTCCCGTGGCCTGACGAGGCAAAGACTGTTCCGGAAGAAAGTGTCTGAGGGAGAAGGTGAGAGACGAGGAGAGGGGGCCAGGGAGACTTTGACTTGCTCCCCTTTTTTGGAACGGTAATCTCAGGAAACATTTAAACCTTTCAATAAAAGATTCCCATGCAGTTATTAGTTTATTTAAAAAAACAGCACAGCATAGCAGAGAAAGACGAAGAGAAGAGATATGAAAGGAAGTGGAAACAGAAGGATAGAGATTAAACACAGTTACATAAAATATAATTACACTTTAGTCAGAGGTCCCATCATCCTAGTAGTGTCAGCCCTTCAGCACTGTCCCATGAGGCGCAGAGCCATGCAACCACTCTCCTTCAGCTGTTGATTTCCACTCTCCACAGGTGGTGGCTGCTCCTACCCCTACCATTACCCCTGCCCTACACCTGCTTTGCCCCTACCCCTGCTCTTGCCACTGTCTCTACCCTGCCCTCTCCCTTACCCTTCTATTACCCTACCCCTATCCCTGCCCCTACCCCTACCCCTGCTCCTGCCCCATCCCTACCCCTGCTCCTGCCCATACCCCTACCCCTATCCCTACCTCTGTCCTGGCTGATGTGCAGATGATCAGAGTGTTCTCTGTGTGGAGTCACTGCCGGGGCTCCTCTGGTCTGGCAGCGCCGGTGTCAGTGGAGCCTGGGGACTGAGCATTACTGATGGGCCGGTCCGCCACGGAGCAGCCAGATTACTCATGGAGGCCCGCGGAGAAGGCATGCAGGACAGCTGAGGGCTGAGAGTGTGGGACTCAGGAGACCCAGGATTACTGATGATGATGGTTTATAAATGTGGAATCCACAGATTACTGATGATAATGGTGCTGGAGAGCATGGATTAGGGTCCGTAGTGACATCAGCACACCAACCTCTCTGTTTATTTTCTTATTATTTGGTGGACCCATGGTTGGAGTTTTTGGAAATGCAACCCAACAGGGTTTGGAGTCTCTATGCACGTACACAAACACAGACAGACACATAGAAACACACAGTTAGAGACACACACACACACACACACACACACACACACACACACACATACACATACACACACACACACACACACAGAGAGAGAGAGAGAGAGAGAGAGCAAACAGCACAAGAGGCTTTTTAATTAAAGCAGTCATCTGTTTCGTTCATCAGGGGTTTCTCAGCTTCTCCGGTTGCTGTAAACTTATTACACCTGAGTGCATTTAGCCTGGCACGGCCCTTTATCACTCTGTGTCGGCACCCTGGGAAATGGAGTTTTTCTGCTCTTGTTATGCTAAGGAAATTAAACGTCACACATGAAATGTGTTAATGCTCCAAGGTACAATACCGTACATTTGTGATGGCATGATTTCATAAACCCCCCTAAAAAGAGAAATTAAATAAGAAAAATGAAATAAAATTCCTAACTTTTACACCCAATATAGTTTCCTTCAGGGCGTACTTCATGTCTTATTAAAAAAAAACTCAAGTGAGAGATACTGGATCCCCTTTTGGACTTGTAGTGAGGGAGACTAGACGAAAAGCGTTGGCCAACCATGACCTGTGGACTTGTCAATGGGTTTCTTTCTGTTTGTAACACTCAGTGCTGTTGGCTTTCCAATCACTCATAGCCTGCTGATACTGCTGACAAGGCCCCCCCAAACACACACACATATGCACAACTTCTAGTGACACTAGATGATGACTTGCGGTCGGGTTGCTGTTTTGTTCCTGAACCAAACCAGGAATGGAAATAATATTATTGAGAACATTATTATGCCTTCATTATTCAAAGTGATAGAGCACATAATTAATCAACTTGTCTGCTGTTGTTATGACAGGCACACATAGACACATAGACAAACACACAAAGAGAGAGAGAGAGAGAGAGAGAGAGAGGGAGAGAGAAAGAGAGAGGGAGGGAAAGACACAGAGAAAGAAAGGGTGGAGAGTGTTGAGTGTTCCCCTTAGTGGGAAGTGTGACAAAAATTAAAAAAGTGCTGAATGCTTCTGCGTCAACTTTGCTTCAACGTAGCTTTCACAATCTCCTGTGTCTGCATAGCTCAGCACCGAGAGTAGCAAAGTCTATAGATTGTCGAGTTTAAATAGAAATGTTTTTGCCTTTTCTTGCTTAGATTTTGTAAGTTATCGAGAGATAAACACAGTATATTTCAATGAAGTAGTTATTGTAAACAGAAAATATATCTGAGATTATTTGTGTGGTATCTGCCCACCATTTTATGTGTGGTACTGATTGCTGGTGAAGTGCTGATATTAAAATGTTGCTGACAATAGACCCTGTACAACCAGATAACCCCGTTATTGTCATCAAAATATGTCTGAGTGTATTTGCAAAGCTTCAGTCAGTGAACTAGCATGTTGCTACTATCCACAGTAGGCTGTTGAAGCACACCGCCTATCATCAGACAGGGTGAGTTGACCAATAAAATTCTTTGTGGTCTGCCCTGTCTCAACATTTCTTTGGAGGTGATGACTTAGAGCTTGGGGGAAAGTAAACAGCAACGCTGAGGGCTTTGCAGGGGCTACTCCGTCGATTTGATGCAGAAGCATACATTACTGCTTCATGCCTCTGTGCTCTTTCATGTTATGCAAACACACACACACACACACACACACAAACAGGCCTGCGCGCACACACACACACACACACACACACACACACTAACACACACACACAAACACGTTCGCGCGCACACACACACGCACACACTCACTAACACACACACACACAAACACGCTCACGCGCACACACACATGCACGCACGCACACACACTCACACACACGCGCACGCACGCACACTGTCTCCCTCTGTTTCCCCGTCATGGATCAGAGTGGGCAACTGTGTGCCAGCTGTTAGAGGCCCTGGCAGATTTGGCCCTGTACCACTCCGCTCCACAAAACTGCTCACACACACACACACACACACACACACACACACACACACACACAGACACAATTTTATTTACAAACACAGTCAAACATTCTCTCTCTCTCTCTCTCTCTCTCCTTCGCTCTCTCACTCACTCACACACACACACACACACACACACACAAACACTTTTGTACACAACAGAAAATATTAACTGCACATAGATAATTCAGACACACAAACTCACATACACATACAACTGGGTAATGATGTGTTTATGCATGATGGTTTCTTCAGTGATCATTAATGTGGTGCAGGAGTCTGGAGAAAAATGGGGCACACACACACACACACACACACATGCATACAAACACACATACAGACATACAGAACACACAAACACACACACAAATACAGAAGAGAAGAAAACGGAAGAGAGGAGAGGGGAAGAGAAAAAAAGGGAAGAGCTTGACATTTATCTGACATTTATCTCTTAAAGGTGCTCTAAATACTGGGTGCTGGACTTTCAAACAAAACAGAGAGCTAGCTCACTTCTGTCAATTGAAACTTTAAAATGCAAAACAGAGAGCCCTTGTTTTTTTGCCATTGTGTTTTTTACAGTGTATTCAGGACACAGACAGCTAGCGGTTGGTTAGGTGATGTTTGCAGTAAGTGACATAAAATGTTTTAGCCCAAAAAACGGCATCGCTTAGAGCACCTTTAATGCAATGATGGGTGGGAGTTATTGTTGAGCGGATGTAAACAGCAGCCTCTCAGTGACACACACACACACACACACACACACACACACACACACACACACAGTTTTGCACACTACAGAAAACATTAAAGGGGAACTTTAGCTTAATTTATTTTAATTTAACAGCTTTGGAGTCATAGTAGTTCGGATTTTATGACCGTTTCCGGATTTAATGGTGGCCGTTTTGCTTCCACCTATAGTGCCTGTGAGCGGAAAAAACACCCTTGCAACTTTGGTCCCGCGAGCCGCCAGCCTCAGAGTCAGAAAGTCTTGCAAGAGTATCAGCTCTCGCAATGTAACAAATTGCTTTACGGCACTATACACATATATGCTAGGCACCGGCTAGAATAAGGTAGTGATGGAGTTTCTCAGACATTCGTCATTGCAGAGCCGGCCAAAAGAAGCAAAAAGCGAGAAAAGCGTTGTCGGGGAGAACAGGGAAAGAAGAAACGGCAGACTGTCCAAGCGAGGAGTGTTGTAAAATATCTACTCTGAAGCTGTAGGGGGAGCTGTGTAGAGAAACCTTTAACCATAGATATTAGAAAGCTAGATACCTCATTGTCCGTCGAGTTGTATTAGGTGGCATACATGAACGCGACCACCATATTACTGGGGGCAAAACCCTTATTGTGTATGGGCAACACCTGCTGGCAATCAGAGACACCTGTCTGATTTCCAGTCAGAGTCACATGTTTCTCCACTGGCCTCCAGTGATGGTCCCCAATATGGCAGCGCTATTTACGGACATTCTGGGGCCCAATGCGGTATCTAGCTTTCCAATATCTATGCCTTTAACTACACATATATAATTCAAGCACACCCTTGTGTGTGATGGTTTGTTCAGTGATCATTAATGTGGTGTAGGACTCTGGAGAAGAAATGGGGCACAGTAATTTCAGGAAGACAGCCAGAACAGCTCTCCAGCTCTCTCTCTCTCTGACTGGATCTGCTCCTTGTTATTTCAATTCAATGATCAAGATGTACTTCCCCAACCGCCATGCTGTCTTCTGATTACCATTTGTTCTGTCGACTAGGCCTACTCATGAACGCTAAATTCAAGACTTCCTCAGTGGTTCCATGTGGGTGCAATAAGTTGCACAGTGCTCTCTTGTTCCTGTGATAGTTTACAGTGTTTTTAAAAGGCGTCTAAAGGCACATTTGCTCAACATGCACTTAGTCCATTAAACAGTAAAGCACTATAACTTATTATATCATTGATTAAATGGGCATTTGTTTATTAGCCTATTGCTATTGTCCTAATTACAGTCTGACCAATATCTTCATTTGTTACCTGTTCAATTTAAGTGTTATATTGTTATCTATTTATGTTGCTTTGAACAGCAAAGATTAGGATAACGAGCCTCCTTCTGCCAAGCAGGTAGGCCTACAGGGCGTTGCCTAGCAACAAGGGTCAGTAGTACACGTTTTTCGATATTTTGTGGCTACTTATTTTCATTGAATGCCAATGTCGTGAGTCATGTACAACGTGATCTCACGAGATGGCGTAAAATAGCACGCCACTTTTAAAACAATTTAGCGTGTCATGTATACGCCTTTCAGTCTTTTCACGCCCATTGTGTATCAATGACAGCCTGTTAAGGCGTGTCATTTGACGAACTAGTAAAAAAATATCAACCCAGCTTCCATTCAGCTTGAAAGGAAATTTCAAGGTAAGACGTCAATCGTTTGTAATGATTACAATTACATTGTACTAGCCTATATTTCATCATATTTCCATTTTCTCCCCCATAATTTTGCAAAATTGTAAGATTAGTATCGTTAGGTTTGTTAATACTGTCGTTAGGTTTGTTAGCCTCTAGTATTCATTACATACTATTCGTTGTTTGGTGTATCAGCTAAAGTTAGGAAACTTAACTGTTAGCCTATTAATGCTTGCTTGCAAATAACCTAACGATACCCTACAACACACATAATTAGTAATGTTGAAGTTGTTGAATAGCATGATCTATATAGGCTAATCTATAGATTGTATACATATCCTAATAAAGTGCCATTATAGGCGGTAGGTTAAGGTGTAATAGTAACTTTGTTAGCAATACCCATGGTAAGGCTATTAGATAGCATGCTTTTTAGCATGCTTGTCCAAAATAGGCAGTAATACAATAATAACGTTTTCCTGATGTCCCAATTCAACTTAATTAATAGCAGCTGTTAATTGGGACCCCCAATTACACTCAAAGATCAACTAGCTCTGCTGGTGGGAAACGCATGGGACTCATAGCGCTGCCGCTGTCCTATTGCGTGCAGAGGGAATTTGAAAGACAACTGATTTATCCCGCCCCTCGGACTGAGCACTGTGAACGGTGAGTGCCCAGACCCTACATTTTAATGTCAGGCTAACACTTATACATATCAGTACCAATATTCCTACTGCTCTTATAATGTTATGCCATCATACTGTAGACTATACTCCATAGTCAACTGTACTATCTATACTGTTATTACTGCATAGACACTTATGTTACTACTGCTATAATATTACTGTTAATATACTGCACATACCAATGCCCCCCAACACCCTCACACACATTTTATGAGCATAAAGCACACCAGGAGCACACACACATGATGGGTTGTTGGCAGCCATTGGGGCTATGTGCCTTGCTCAAAGGCATCTCAGCTGTGGTGCAGTGAGAGTGCTTTTCAGTCACTTCCCCCACATTTTTTACACCAGGAATTGACTGAACCCCCACCCTCTAATTTCAATGGTTTACTTATCTGGGTGGTTCTAAAAATGGCAAGCCCTGTAAAAAGTTATATTAATATAAAGAGAATGAACCATATTGTGGTGTGGTGGTGAATTAGCCAATGTACTATATTATGGTGTGGTTTATGATTATGGCCACGTAAAGCAAACACTTTGACCTGCATTCAACTGATATGTGCCCATGGTTTACAGCTAAGTTGCAGAGCAGGAAGAAAACCATGCTGGTTATTCCTTTCACACAGACACTCTCATGACAACTGTCATGTTTTCAACTTGCTGAAAATCACACATCACATCACATTGCCTCCTAATCATTTGTTATTGTGCTTTATGAAACAACTGTTTGTCTTGCAACTCTTCAGGTGAAAAAACTGAAGACCCTGGGGATGAGGCCCCTACTTCTCACCGGGGCCTATTCGAATACTAGCCAGGTCTGGGGGACAGAATGTGTGTTCCCCTATGACCTCCCAGACCTGGCTAAGAACATTATTAAACAGATTCAGTTTCTGTATAGAAACCTGTTAGAGGGTATGTTTTTTTTTATCTGTCACTTGTCCAACATTTATCAGCACACCCTAGCTTTACATATTGTTTTTTTCTTGGCGATCAATAAAGTATCTATCTATCTATCTATCTATCTATCTATCTATCTATCTATCTATCTTCTTTAAAATATGAAAGGATGGACTCCACCAGGAAAGGAACCAGCAAAAAAAAAAAAAAAAAAAAACAGACGTAGGAAAATGTATTTTGTTTTTGTATACATTTTGTGTAA
Organism: Alosa alosa; assembly: GCF_017589495.1. Classification (NCBI taxonomy): domain Eukaryota; kingdom Metazoa; phylum Chordata; class Actinopteri; order Clupeiformes; family Clupeidae; genus Alosa; species Alosa alosa. Next base: position 14,325,609 of record NC_063191.1, read on the forward strand.
TAATTAACTGTTAATTAGGTGCTCAAATACATTCTGTGTATTTTAACACAAGAAACAATGTTTAATAGATACTGTGGCAAACAAACATTGACTTAACATCATTGTAATTTATTTCAATAAGAGATGGGAGAGAGAGGGGCTGTGGCAGGTGAGGAGGCAGCCGAGGAGAGTGCCGTGGAGGCAGAGGAAGTAGCCATGGATGCAGGGGAGCCAGAGGGGGCAGGAGAGCGAGAGGAGGCAGAGGAGAGAGAGGAGGCAGAAGAGAGAGAGGAGAGTGCCATGGAGGCAGGAGAGGAAGGGGCTGCAACTGCCACGGTAGTAATCATCACTATGACATTGTATGATGTGAAAGACCTTATGTAATCCAAAATTACTTTAAGTGGTGTTACAGTTTTTACAGTTTTTCTCAGTCACTTTGGTGCATTTCTCAGGTTGGAAATTGAAATTCTCAAATTCTCAAAACTATTAGTTCAACCATTACATCATGTTGTCAC